>NC_057734.1:48098127-48126327 GCF_004010195.1 Chiloscyllium plagiosum
CCCTTTCAAATTTCACAACACCTTTCCGATAGGAAGGAGACCAGAATTGCACGCAATATTCCAACAGTGGCAACATGACCTTCCAACTCCTGTACTCAATACTCTGACCAATAAAGGAAAGCATACCAAACGCCGCCTTCACTATCCTATCTACCTGCGACTCCACTTTCAAGGAGCTATGAATCTGCACTCCAAGGTCTCTTTGCTCAGTAACACTCTCTAGGACCTTACCATTAAGTGTATAAGTCCTGCTAAGATTTTCTTTCCCAAAATGCAGCACCTCGCATTTATCTGAATTAAACTCCATCTGCCACTTCTCAGCCCATTGGCCCATCTGGTCCAGATCCTGTTGTAATCTGAGGTAACACTCTTCGCTGTCCACTACACCTCCAATTGGATGTTGATAGTGATTGATTTGTTCACAGGTAATACCATTGAAATTCAAGGGTGACAGTTCTCTCTTGTTGGAGAGGTCATTGTTCAGCTTTTACCAGTTGTCAGCCCAAGCTGATTATTGTCCAGCTCTTGCTGCATTTGGACATAGACTGCTTCAGTATCTGAGGAGTCGTGAATGGTGCTGAATGTTTTGGAATCGTCAATGAACATCCCCACTTCCCATGATGGAGGGAAGATCATTGATGCCACCAACTCCAGAAATTTGTTTAACATCCTTTTCAGGTTGGTTAGAAATATCCACCCTGAGCTACTCCTGCAGACATGTCCTGGACCTGATATGACTGACTTTCAGCCATCACAACCACCTTCCTTTGTGCTACTTATGACTCAACCTGTGGAAAGTAGTTAAGGATTGTAAGTCTGTAGTACTACTAGGTAAATACTACCAGGGACCGGAGTCGTTGTAATTCCCAATGCTTTCAGCTTTTCTTAACGTTGTGGAATGCATCAAATTGGCTAAAGACTGATATTGATGATGCTGGGGACCTCAGAAGAAGGCTGAGATGGATCATCCACTTAGCATTTCCAGCTGAAGAGATGGCAGATGCTTGTTTGTTTGTTTTTTGCACTGATGTGTTGTACTCTACCGTCATCGAGGTGGAGTTACTTGTGGAGTGTCCTCTAGTTTTGCTTTTGGAGGTTGATTCAAAACTATTTCAGGCTTTGATGGTCAGCTGTTTGTCATTTTTATAAATGACCTTGATGAGGGCGTAGAAAGATGGCTTAGTAAATTTGCAGACGACACTAATGTTGGTACAGTTGCGAATAGTGCCAAACGATGTTTAGGTTACAGAGAGCCATAGATAAGCTGCACAGCTGGGCTGAGAGGTGGCAAATGAAGTTTAATGCAGAAAAATGTGAGGTGATTCACTTTGGAAGGAGTAACAGGAATGCAGAGTACTGGGTGAATAGTAAGATTCTTGGTGGTGTAGATGAACAGAGAGATCTCTGTCCAGGTACACAGATCCCTCAAAGTTGCCACCCAGGTTGATAGGGCTGTTAAGAAGGCATGTGGTGTGTTTAGCTTTTATTAATACAGGGATTGAGTTTCGGAACCATGAGGTCATGCTGCAGCTGTACAAAACTCAGGTCCAGCTGCACTTGTGTGCAGTTCTGCTCACCGCATTATAGGAAGGATGTGGAAGCTTTGGAAAGGGCTCAGAGGAGATTTACTAGGATGTTGCTGGTATGGAGGGAAGGTCTTACGAGGAACGGTTGAGGGACTTGAGGCTGTTTCCATTAGAGAGAAGAAGGTTGAGAGGTGACTTCATTGAGACATATAAGATAATCAGAGGGTTAAATCGGGTTGACAGTGAGAGCCTTTTTCCTAGGATAGTGACGGCTAGCACGAGGGGGCATAAGCTTCAAATTGAGGGGTGATAGATATAGGACAGCTGTCAGAGGTAGTTCCTTTATTCAGAGTAGTAGGGGGTTTCGAAAGCACTGCCTGCAACAGTTGTAGTCTCACCAACTTTAAGGGCATTTAAATGGTAATTGGATAGGAATATGGACGAGAATGGAATAGTGTACGTTTGATGGGCTTCAGATTGGTTTCACAGGGTAGTGCAATATTGAGGGCCTATGGGCCTATACAATATTACAGTGCAGTATGTTCTGTACGTTCTAGTGTCCCTTCATCTGGGCCAGAAGGTTTGGGCTCCGGTCTCGCATGTCTCAAACATGTTTTGTAACATGTTCAAACCGATTACTTTAAATATATATCTGCTGTGTGGTGAATTAATACATGGACCCAAATATTACTGCTTCATGCATGGGTAAACTGTTGGCAGTACATTCTCATTTTTTTAAATCACTCATGGGACATGGGTGATGCTGGTTGGTCAGCATTTAATGCCTGTCCTTAGTTGACTTTGAGAAGGTAGTGTTGAGATGTCACCTTGAGCTGCAGCCAGTGGGGAGGGAATTCCAAGATTTTGACCTAGTGAAGTGAAGGAAAGGAGTTATATTTCTAAGTCAGGATGAGAGTGAGTGGCTTGGAGGGGATTTTGCAGGTGGTGTTAATCTTCAGAATTATTTTTATGTTTGGGAGGAAATTTTGGATCTGATTAACGAGCCAATTTTTTTTTCCCTGAGAAAATAAGGAGACAGTATTGATATGCTTGATATGTAATCTACACATAACATTGCAATCCTCACTGGCTTGAGTATGCTACATATCAAAAGCTCAGAATGAATTGTGTGTATGTAAGCAGTACTGTGGAAGTGCACAAACGTATTTGGAGATTCAGCAGCACAGAAACAGATCACTTGGTGCAGCTGGTCTATATCAGTATAAATCTCCACACAAATCTATCACCTGACTTGGTCCAGTCCTGACCAATGCCTGGATGTAGTTATTGGTTTAAAACTGATACGGAACTCTTCTACTTATCTGCCTGTTTTATTTTTAATTTAAAAGTTAGTTTTCACTTTTGAGTGAGCTCATTGTTTTATGTTCACCTGCACAGACGTTCACCAAGCCAAGAATCATTTTGTTTATTTGACTGTGGCAGATTTTTCACTAAATGTTAGTGTATAAAGTTGTATACTGACCAAGTAAACCAGTAGTATAACATTCATGTTCACACTTCCTCAGTTCAGAAGGATCTGAGTAAAGTTGCATCACTGGACATTGTTGAAACCATTGTTATTTTATTTTACTTTGTTATTTTTAGTTTGGAGCTGTGAAGTGAGATCTGAAGGTGACCTTGGATTGTGAGCTGCAGCTTGTTTTTTTGTAAATAAAAAGAACAAACAAATTGATATTTGTTGATTTAGCCCAGGCTTGTAGATTGGTTCTTGTTCAAAGTACTCTGGTTGTTTTGACTCTGGAGAGATTCAAGGTTTGTGTAAAGATTTGTAGCTTGGGTGCCAGTTACATTTGTTGTGGGTATGTTTGTTGAGCTGGGAAGTTGGTCTGCAGCAATTTTGTCCCTTTCTAGGTGGCATCCTTAGTACGGTGGAGCCTCCTGTGAAGCGCTGCTATACTGTGGTGGTTGGAATATATTTGGTTTTGTTTCTGCTGCTTCCAGTTGTCATTCCGGTTTGTGCAGTGGTCACTATATTGGGTCTAGGTCAATATGTTTATTGATGGAGACTGTGGATGGGGGCCATGCTTCTAGAAATTCTCTAGCTGTTCTCTATTTGGCTTGAATATTTTTGTTGTTGTGTTGTCCTGGTCAAATTTGTGGTCCTTGTCATCTGTATGTATAGCTACTTGGGACAGTTGGTCATGGTGTTTAGTGGCCAGTTGATGTTTGTGAATGCAGATTGCTAGTTGTCTGCCTATTTGTCCTATATAGCGTTTAATGCAGTCCTGCATGGCATCTTGTACACAACGTTTGTCCTGCACATGATGGGTCCTTTGTTCTGGTGAGTTGTTGTCTGAGCGTGGCTGGCAGTTCACGTGTTGTCATGAATCTGAGTGGTTGGAGAAGTCTGGCTGTCAGTTCTGAGTCATTTTTTAGATAAGGTAAAGCTGTTAATGTGTTGGGTTGTGGCATGTCCTCGATGCATTGTTTGTCTGCCAGGTATTTGCAGATGAAGTTTGTTGGGATATCCGTTCTTGGCAAAGACTTTGTCGAAGCGTTCTTCTTCCTCTCCACAGGTTGGGAGTGCTACCAGTATGTTGCAGCCCTTTTGAACAGGGTCCTACTGCAACTTCTCTTGTATGTGTTTGAGTGGTTGCTGTTATAATTCAGGATCACCGACCACTGCAACAAATGACCAGAACCAGCAACCGCAAGCAGTGGGAACAAAACCAAATAAATTCCAATCGACATAGTACAGTATTGCTTCACAGGAGGCTCCACAGCACTGAGGATGTCACCTAGAAAGAGAATAAAACAACTGCAAACCAATGTCCCATCTTGGCAAACATCCACACCAATCACTCCAGAGAGGTATTATGCGGTTGGCCGATTTTTGAATGGCAACTGGGGCCTTATAGGAAGACAAACAGTCCAGCAAAGTGAAACCAGAGCTTTTGAACAGCGTCTCGATCAGAAGGATTTTGGCTACCACAGTTACAAGATGGAGGTTTGATTTGCTTCCTGGTTGTCCTCCTATTATCAACTCATGGAAAGTTCAAAGAATAGAATCTCCATGATAAAAATCAAATGAGTGTTCCTTAGAGCCAACTAGAATCTATCTGTATGCACTGGTGTCTTCAGAAGCCAAACATGGTACAATCTTATGTGCCTGTGATGTTGTGGATCATGGAGTCTGCTAAGTGAGCTGGCCAGGTGCATCTCTTCAGTTTTTCTTTTTTGGTTTATCCATTAACTGTGTCTGTGTAGCTGAATAGCTGCATCGTAATTCCTACACAGTGCCAGAATGTTCAACAGCTAGGTCTCCACAAGGATAGTGGGAATTAGGAGATAGTGAGGACTGCAGATGCTGGAGAGTCAGAGTGGATAAAATGTAGAGATGGAAAAACCACAGCAGGTTAAGCAGCACCAGAGAAGTCCTGATGAAAGTTTCCTACTTGAAATGTTAACTTTCCGCTCCTCTGATGCTACTTGACCTGCTGTGCTTTTTTTAGCTGCACACTTTATTGACACCAACTTCATAGGGACAATGCCCACTATGCAATAAAGAACCAAGCATTGCTGGTTAAGCAGAAGTCTGGTAATAAGGTTTGCTAAAAGGCAGCTTGACCTTTGTCGTTATCAAGGTCACTGAATGAAATATGAAAGGGGAGGACAATGAGACAGCTATATCTTGTCTATACGATTCTTGGATGGATGATCTTAGAGTCAAAAAGGGCCTAGGTGAGAGTCAAAACTTTCTGGAGCCTGAGGGAAAACATTTCATTAGTGTTTTGAAGACGTCAGCTTAACCTAAGAAAAACTATCGCAGGAGCAGGACCCAGAGCTCGGAATTCAGAAAAGGACAATAGACTCAGCTGAGTGACTCGAGCCTGGTCAGCTATTCTTCAGCAGTGCAAGGGTAATAGTTAGGTCTCAGTGGTGAGTCTGAGGCAGCTTTGTTTGTAACCTGCTATGTTTTTTTATACTATAGTATTAAACTGACTGATAAAGAAGTAGATTGCAGTAACAGTATAGGCTGTAATCATTCTGTTTGCTGATGTTGCTTTGGAGAAGGTGACAGATGACATCTGTTTGTGGGAGTCAGGGTTGAGAATCAAAGAGGATTAGTTTTAAATAATAGACATGAGAGACCTTGTAATTTAGTCTAGTTCTACTGAAGTTACTATATTATTAATTAATTGTCAAATCTTTTGTTTAAACTGTAAACTTGATGTCTGGTATTGATTATTCATAGTCTGGTACTGGTTTTTCAAAAGATTGGTTAGGAACCATTGTGGTCAGTTTTGAGGGTCATTGAGTATTATAATTTTGCTGTTGTGTATACAGAGATAGGGAGGCTGATTTGATTTGGTTATCTGTCTTTGTGTCAGAATGACATGGATTGCCAAAAGTTGGTCCTACCTCCTTAACTCTTTACTATGAATTATGATATCCCTAATGTTTCCAGAGTACCCCATTCCTTTATGGGAGCAAGCAATGATGAGTTATGATTAACAATAATTCAAAATATTTAGTACATAAACTTGATAGAGGGAGAGAGAAAAAAGCAGACGGGGACTGAAAGGGATAACTGTAAGGACTCACTGAGCTGAAGAGCTCCCAGAATGATGAAACAATAACTAGATTCAAATACAGTGCAATTGTTGGCAATTTTTAAGGTTGTTAAAAAAGCTGCTCACAGTTGGTCTAAGGATGAAAGTGGTGTACATGATTCTTGATGTTTCATTAAAAAAATCACAGCAAGGCATAATATTACTGAGTTTGAAAAATATCACCACACCTTCACTGTCTCTAGGTTATAATCCTGAAATTCCTTAATAGTGAAATGGATGAACCTAATCTTTTGTAGCGGTTCAAGAAGGCAGCTCATCATGATTTCTCAAGAGCAGTTATGGATAAGCAATGAATACTGGCCTTCTGCTGTTCCCTACCCAAGATCAGATATTTTAAAAAATGAATAAAGCAAAGAGAAACATCAACCAAACAGCTTGACAAGCACAGAAGTTGTAAGAGGTCATTTGGCCAATTATTATGAAGCACAGAATTAAGGTAAAATAGGCATGAGAGAGAGAGAAAAGGAAAACCTGCAGTTGGAAAACACAAAACAATGTATAAGTGGTTCTGCAGTTGATTTCTTTGTAATCTGTTAGCATATTATTTACCTTGCTTGTCAAAATGAAATCTGAATTTTATTTTTCACTGAAACTTCGTAAGAAAGTTGGAAGAAAAATGAGTTATTATGTTAGATATGTTGTTAGAAAACTCTCCAGTGACTGATAGGGATGATATTAAGGATTGAGAGAGTAAATTGTTCTTCATGGATGTATAGATTAGATTAGATTAGATTACATTACATTACAATGTGGAAACAGGCCCTTCGGCCCAACAAGTCCACACCGACCCGCCGAAGCGCAACTCACCCATACCCCTACATTTACCCCTTACCTAACACTACGGGCAATTTAGCATGGCCAATTCACCTGACCCTGCACATCTTTGGACTGTGGGAGGAAACCGGAGCACCCGGAGGAAACCCACGCAGACACGGGGAGAACGTGCAAACTCCACACAGTCAGTCGCCTGAGGCGGGAATTGAACCCGGGTCTCTAGCGCTGTGAGGCAACAGTGCTAACCACTGTGCCACCGTGCCGCCCGTATTTGCTAGAAAAAACCTCTTTTAGAAATGATGCAACTGTCCTTTAGTGGTCAAAACAATGGCAGGTGAAATTTTAAAAATATCCAGTTGCACCTGGGAAGAAAATGTGAGCAATGTTTGTATTCTGAGTTGTATTGAAATACCAATGAACAAAGTTCAAATTCTATTTGTTCTAGTTCGAATTTGAAAAGGATCACCCCACGTTCACTATCTCTAGGTTATAATGCTGAAATTCCTTAATAGCAAAATGGATGTATTTATATCTTTTGTAGCTATTCAAGAAGCCAGCTAACTACCATTTCTCAGGAGTAATTAAGGATGAGCACTGAATACTGGCTTTGTGCTGTTCTGAACTCAAGATCAGATATTTTTAGAAAACGAATAAAGCAAGGAACAATGAACCAAACGCTTCAACAACCACAGAAGTTGTAAGAAATCGTATGCATTCCTACATTGCGGTGATCAACCATACCTTGAGTATTGTTGCCATTTATGATGCTATAAATGGTCCCACCGTAATGCTATGACGCCACATTGGAACTCCAAAATGCTTATGGGGCTTTCAGTTCTTAATTCCAAAACTTTTTATTTTAATGGAAGACAACAACTATAGAGATTGGTTAATTAATGATCTCATAATGAAGACATTGAATTTTACATTAATTTGGAAGGAGAGCTGAGTGAGTCTTTTTGTTTAAATTTAAATAAGGGCACTTATAATGGCAAGGAAGTTGAATTGATTAGTGTGATTTGGCAAATTAAGTTAAAGGATAGATCAATAGAGATGCAGTGGCAAACATTTAAGGAGATATTTCAGAACATAAGCATAGGTATATTCTAAAAACTAAGAAAACTTCTAAGGGATTAACCCACTATGGGGATACTAGAAAGGTTAAAGATAATTTTGGACTTAAGAAATAGTAGAATTATGCAAAGACGGGGAGTACTAGCTCAGGAGTTGGAACAGAATATATATAAAAGCAAAGAATGACCAAAAAATTAAAAGGGAAAATTTCAAGGACAAGAGAAAGCTAGCCAAAACTATAAAAATACATAATTTCTATAAATATTTCAAGAAGAATCGTGTGCCCTACAAAAAGTGAGTCTGGAGAATTAATAAAGGAAAGTAAGGAAATGGCAGATCAATTGAACAGGTGTTTTGCATCAGTCTTCACTGTAAAGGATACAAGTAACATCTCAGAACCCACCATAGATCAAGAAATGGAAGACGGGGAGGAACTCAAGAAAAGTGATACTGAGTAAATTGTTAAGCGAGGATTGATAAGTACCCAGATCTTGGTGGATTTTCATTCTGGGGTCTTAAATGAAGTGGTTAGTGAGGTAGTTTGATGCATGGGTTTTAAGTTTTCAAAACTCCCTTGATCCAGGGAAAGTTCTTTCGGATTGCAAGATAAAAAATGTGAATGTTTTCCTCAAAAAGTGAGGGAAGCAGAAAGTTTCAGAAAGGAGCAACTGATGAGGAAAATGTAGGCCTGCATAACATATGGCGCTTCTCCCTCCCAAAGCGCAATTTTTAGACTCTGATGGCTTCAGTAGCACCTCCAAACCCACAAACTGTTCAGTTTAGAAAGGCAAAGTCACAAGGTGTATAACAACATCATATTTATTTGGACATATATCACCATTCGTTCATTATTACTGGGACAACAATGTATGTAGGTAGCATTGTTGGAGCTTTTTCTTCACCATTTGCTTTGCAGCAGTTCAAAGAGAAGACCTATCACTAGTTTTTCAGCAGCAGGAAATTATGGGCCAGTTAGCTTAACATCTATCCGCACATCAATGGAGCAAACCCAATGGACTGAATGGCCTAATTTTGCTCATATGTCTTATGGGCTCCCTCAAGTCCAAATTTAGTTTAATATTCAGAATTAGGTATAACTTGAAAGCAAGTGTAAACAAAAAAAAGGTAATTAAGATATCTACTATACAGAAACTGTATTTCTGCCTGACCGTTAGTTGTCAACCAGTTGCAACTAGTTGCCTAATTAGTTACTAATTAGTATTGCAGTAAGCTAAGTTTTAATAATCAACCTGTTAGAGATGTTATTATACACGTATAGAGTAGGTAGGACTTGAATCCAGTCCTCCCACTACCCTGCAAGAGGCCTTTCAATCTGAATTAATTTTTAACTTTTTAATACCTATTTTTTCTAATTGACCTGTTCAGAGATGTTACTGCACACCTGGAGCAGGTAGGACTTGAACCTGGGTCTCTTGGTCCAGGGATAGGGGTGTACCTCTGTACCACAAGAGGGCCCAGTAAGCTGAATTAATAAGTCAAACTTGAATGAGAATCATTTACAAGTTAACAGGATTGGCTACCACAAAGTGATTACAGAACTGAATACATCTTCAACAAGAGTGCAAAAAGGTTGGGGGGAGAAATAGTGTTCTTACTTCTACCCCAGGAGGCTCAAGTTCAAGTCTTCCCTTTAGAGGCAGTACTTTAAAGGCTGTACATTAGCATTGATGAAATAGTTGATTTGAAAATATCTGAACAGGAGTGCTAAAGTTAGAAAATTGTTAAGGTGCAAATCAGTGCAGTTGGGAATGGGTTTAATTTGACTAAATCAACAATTTAAGGTAATAGACCAATTAATCTGATAAAACAAAAAGTTGTGATTCAATTAAAAATAAGGAAGTAATAAAAAGTAAGGTCAGATAGGTAAAACAAGGCAGGTGTGTATGATAATGACAATATGTGGGAGTACCTGCAGCTCAAGGAACTTTGGTCAGAGCTAATACAAATATACAAACAAGGAGAAGGTCACCACCCTGAAAATGCCCCCTTAATCCCTACTACCTGTCTTCTGTTAGTTAATCCTCTTATCCATGCTAATATACTACCTCCAACCTCATTCTCTAAACGGCATATGTTCACTATTGCTTCTGTCTCTTTTTATTATACTAAAAGAAGCTTTTGCTGTCCGTCTCGATATTACTTGATTTACCTTCAAAGATTGTTCTCACCCTCTTTATATTTTTTAGTGTCTTTAGCTGTTTTTAAAAGCTTACCTAATCCTCAGGCTTGCAACTGATCTCTGCCGCATTGTATGTTCTTACTTACCATCTGATGCCATCATTAACATCTTGGTGGCGTTCTCTCCTTTTTTTGAATCCTCCTTCTTCACTGGGATATTTGTTGGCTGTGAGCCATGAACAATTTACTTAAATATCTGCCATTGTTCCTCAACTGTCTTTGCTGCTGAACCCTCCCCTCAGTCTACTGCAATCAGCTGTGTTCTTATTCCTTGGTAACTACCCTTAAGCATAGCTCACTTATTTCAAACCCAAATTCCTCCCTTTCAAATGGAGTGCTAAATTATGCCATGTTATGATCAAAGTTTGAGGAGACGTTTTACTGACACAATTTATGGAACCCACCACATTACACGTTACCAGTTCCAAAATAGCCTGATCCCTGATTGTATCCACAAGGTTTTGTTCTAGGAAACTATCCTGAATACACAATCCAAATTTTTCTGTATGGCACCTCTGCCAATCTGACTATCTGTATTGAGACATAGCAGAGAATTCCCATTTACACTAAATAGCATTCTGTTACTAATGCAGTTCTGTAGTCACTTTGAGCTCCACACTATTGTTTGGGTATTGGTTTACCTGTAACATGAATATGTTCTCCTTTTTGGGCATTTGCTGTTTTGATTGTAAAGGCAAACTCACTCCAGGTACAGAAAATCATGTATTTTCTTGCTTTTGTGTGTGTTACAACCATGAGAACAATGAACCTGCTAGGTATAGTTTCCTGATCAGGACTGTTTGGGACAATCATTGGAGCATGTTTGCTAGCCCTTTTCTCAAGCAAAGTGAGTAGAAATTAAGATGACTGCTCTGTCTTGGATTCCATTCCTGGAGAGCTACTTCTGCCCCAAATGTGAGAGTTTGGTAACCATCAGTCATAGAACGTAGAACATAGAAGAATACAGCGCAGTACAGGCCCTTCAGACCTCGATGTTGTGCCGATCCAAGCCCACCCAAACTACACTAGCCCACTATCCTCCATATGCCTATCCAATGCCCGCTTAAATGCCCATAATGAGGGAGAGTCCACCACTGCTACTGGCAGGGCATTCCATGAACTCACGACTCGCTGAGTAAAGAACCTACCCCTAACATCTGTCCTATACCTACCCCCCCCTTAATTTAAAGCTAGAAACTGCACACAATACTCCAGATGTGGCCGCACCAGAGTCTTATACAACTGCAACATGACCTCAGTACTCCGGAACTCAATTCCTCTACCAATAAAAGCCAGTACGCCATATGCCTTCTTCATTGCACTATTTACCTGGGTGGCAACTTTCAAAGATCTGTGATAAGAGCAGATTTGTGACTGGTGACTTACAGATTCACAGCCCTTTTTGCCTTGTTCATCTGGTTAAATATGCTTTTGAGACCTTGAATTTTTTTTAAAAATAGCGTTTCACCCTCTGGATCTGCTCAAATCAACTTTTGGGGTTTTAGTAGGAACAACTTTGTTGGAGCGATAGGCTGTGAGCAGAGCTATAACTAATCTGCTGCTTTCCTGACATGCAAGGACCACTACCATTGGGAGGCTACTACTCATTGGAGCCCTTTGGGAAACAGAGGAGGAAATGTTAAATCCATGAATTGGTTTCACCATCAAGAACCGGAATGGGGGATACAAGATTGCGGAGATCTAACAGGCCTGCCTAACTGAGCTCTGCACCACAACTCAGGCGAAATAGTGCTTTTACCCTCCCCACCTAAGCTGTTTTGGAGAAAATCAATATTGGTAGAGGTGCAACATAGCTTTTTTTTCCAGCAAGGGAAGATGATGAGAGGCAAAGGATTAACAAAATCGCAACATGACATTCGCCTGCAGCATCGGACACATTGCGGCCACAGCATCAGCATCCTCTGAAACCCAGATAGATTCACCTGCTCAACAAGACTTGGCTGCAGAGTTCGTGAAGCTCTGGAAGATGATCAAAGAAAGTCTCACCAGGCTGGAACTGATCTCAGTCATGCTACAGAAGCATGATCAGGAGCTGGAAGGACTCAGGAGGCGAGTGGAAGGGGTCAAGTGAGTGGATTGTGGCGTTGGTGACCATGGTCGAGTCCTCGGTGGAGCGGATCCAGGCCCTCGAGAAACAGGTACGGGCCTTAATAGAGCAAGTCCACAACCTCAATCTTAGAGGTCGAACAAAGAATATCCGGGTTGTCTGGCTGCTGGAGGGAGAGGAAGGCAAGCAGCCAACAGTTCGTTTGAAGACCAGTTGCCGCGATTTCTTGGCTGGGAAGCTGAGGCGGACCGAGTGCGGATTGACAGAGCTCACCAGGTTGTGGTGCACAGATCCAGTTCGGATCAGCACCCCCACCAGGTCCTAGAGCGATTCCAGTGCTGCAGGGACAAACAAATGGTGATGGAAGCCTCCTGTTTGCTGGGGAAGGATCCACTGGCCCTGATCTACAAAGGATCCAAGATTGTTTTTCCAGGACTTTTCTGTGGTTGTGATCTGGAAAAGGAAGTCCTTTGATGAGGTGAGGAAGAGACTGAAGGACCTTGATATTCAGTACTGTGAGATACCTGGCGGCGTCTGTTTCACCCATGGTGGGTGAAAAAGCAAAAACTTTCTGGACACTTGAAAATAAACCGGATGGTCTAAAGGGTTGTGGAGAATGATTTTTTTCTTTCCCTTTACCTTTTTGTGTACTTCTCATTTTTTATTACGGAAAGTGTTGTTGGACTTTTTCCAGTGTTAAGTGAGGTTAATGTATGGCTGGGAATGGGTGATGCCCTCTTTTTTAATTTCTTTGTCCATAATACCTGTTTTTCTCCTTTGCTTGAGTCTGGGGCGCACTCAAGCTAGAAGGAGCTATGGAGGTGTATGTGAATATTGTTAAGTGCCCCCTGTGGGCAGGGGGAACAGTCCCACATAAAGTGTCTCTTGTATTTTTGTATTTGGTTTAGTTTAATGTGTTGATTTTTAGTAGATGCAGCTTTTGAAAGTTCTGTTAAAGTAGTTTTAGTGTGAGTTTGTGTGTGTGTTTCCTAGGCTTGATGAGTCTTTATTTACTTAGCGTGTTGTAAGTGGGGTTCTTCCTCTTGGGAGTTCAAGGGTTGTAATTGACATGGCTAATTGTCTTAAATGGTGCACCTGGAATATTAAGGGGAGTCACTCGCCGGTCAACAGAAAAGAAGTACTCTTGAGTCTTCGGAAGAATAGGGTTGATATTGCCCTATTGCAGGAAGCCCACCTTGTTGATAAAGAACATCTAAAATTGCAGCAGGGTGGGTTTGATCAGGTGTTCTTTTCATCATTTAACACTAAGAGCAGGGGAGTGGCTATATTTGTTTGGAAGAATCTCCCACTTAAGTTACTAGGCCACGTTAAGGATGAGTATTGGTGGTTTGTAATCTTTAAAGCCTTTATACATGGTGAAGGGTATGGCATTCTAAATGTCTATTGTCCCCTGACTCACCTTAAATTCCTGGCAGATGCACTCTCCAAGTTGATTGATTGCCCTTGAAATGCAAATTACTACCATAGAGGGAGATTTTAATCATCCCATGGACCCTACGGTAGATAGAATGCCCAAGTGCCCCCCCCCAAAACCTCTCCGCAATCTAAACAACTGGTTGACTTGTGTATGTAATTGGGAGATGTCTCCACCCTACAAGTAGGGACTTCACCTTTTTTTTTCCTAATCCACATAAGTGTCATACTAGGATTGGTCTTATCCTAGCCCCCCCGCTTTTCTGGATTTGGTGACATTCTGTACAATTGGAAATATTGCCATTTTCGATGAGGCAGCAGTATATTTGGAGGTCAAGATTAAGGGAAATGGAACAGGCTCACGGCACTGGCAAATGAGTGGATCCCTTTATTCTCAAGGACAGTAAGTTTATTGAGTGCTTCTCGAATGAGTTCAAAGCATTCTTGGTCATTAATTTAGGTACGGCTAGCAACCCATCTATACTCTGGGAGACTGCAAAGGCCTGTGCTAGGGGCTTAGTTACCTCTCACTCGGCCAGTCGGAAACGACAGTTAGGAGAGCAGCAGCGTCTGCTGGAGGCATACCTGAAGGCAGCCGAGACAGCATGCTTTGATAGGACATTGGTGACTAAATTACAGCGGGTTATAGTTCTCCAGGTTAGTTTGAACTCCATGCTCACTCAGACAGCGAAGAGAGAACTCTCTTTTACGAAACAAAGGTTGTTTGAACATAGTGATAGACCGTGCAAATACCTGGCATATCTGGCCACGAAAAGGACCCCCCCTCCTCCACCAAATCTATTCTATCAGTCAGGGAAAGCACTGGGATTCCGACTTGTGACTCTAAAATGATCAATGCTGCATTTCAGTGAGATTACTCTGAATTATACCAGTTGGAATGCTGTGAGGATAGATTGACTAAGATGGAATCTGTTTTAAGAACCTCGACCTTCCAGGTGTGACCTCTGAACAGGTATTTCTCCTTAACAGTGCAAGGGATGCAGGAAGCAGTAAAACAGCTCCAAAGTGGAAAGGCATCCGGCCCTGATGTCTCCCTAGTGAATTCTACAAAATTTATAAATATATTGTCAGGGCTGATGCTGGACATTTACAACTACTCATACAGTCATGACTGCCTCCCGCCATCCCTGAGAGAGGCTAAAATTTCTCTTATCCTCAAGAAAGGGAAGACCCCAGAGGACTGTTTTTCATATAGGCCCATCTCACTTCTAAATTTAGACTTTAAAATTTTGTCCAAGACCCTTGCTTAAGATTAGAGAAGGTGTAGCACTCTATTGTTATGGAGGACCAGATGGATTTTATAAAGGGCCGCAGATCCTCCAACAATATTAGATTACTGAATATGGTCCAAGCGTGTCAGCAGGGATCGGTTCAGGGATTAATGACCTCCTTAGACGCAGAGAAGACATTTGATAGGGTGGAGTGGCCATATTTTTTTTACACCCTGGAACAGTTTGGTCTAGGTGAGGGGAATACCTGACACTGAGGGTAAATCACAATTTCCTTTTAAATGGTTGCAGGGGGTTTTCATTACTTAGCCATTTTTGTTTTTCCCAATTTCGATCAGTTATTTAAGGCTAATTTTATTCACTAGCTTAACAAGATTGAACAAGATCTTCAATGATGGGAGGCCTTTCCAATATCTTGGTTAGGTCGAATAGTCTTCATTAAAATGAATGTCCCTCCTGATTTGCTATATCCCATGTGAGTATGGTCCCTCTGATATTTTTTCCCCAGGCAAACATTGCAGAGACTTACTGGCTGGTTTAGTTTTTTTATTTGGCATCACCAGCAGCTCCTCATTACGCTCACCAAATTGCACCTCCCCCAAGGGCTTCGAGGAGTAGACTTCCCATAGAACATAGAACAATACAGTGCAGAATAGGCCCTTCGGCCCTCGATGTTGTGACGATCTGTGAACTATTCTCAGCTTGTCCCCCTACACTATCCC
This sequence comes from Chiloscyllium plagiosum, assembly GCF_004010195.1. Classification (NCBI taxonomy): domain Eukaryota; kingdom Metazoa; phylum Chordata; class Chondrichthyes; order Orectolobiformes; family Hemiscylliidae; genus Chiloscyllium; species Chiloscyllium plagiosum. Next base: position 48,113,770 of record NC_057734.1, read on the forward strand.
ATTAACATCCATGTGTTTATCCAAAGATTGTTTAAATCTCCGTAATGTGGCTGAGTTGACTACATTGGCAGGTAGCCCTACCACTCTCTGAGTAAAGAACCTGCCTCTGACATCTGTCTTAAATCTATCACCCCTCAATTTGTAGTTATGCCCCCTTGTACAAGCTGACATAATCATCCTAGGAAAAAGACTTTCACTGTCTACCCTAGCTAATCCTCTGATCGTCTTGTATGTCTCTATCAAATCTCCTCTTCGCCTTCTTCTTTCCAATGAGAACAGACCCAAGTCTCTCAGCCCTTCTTCATAAGACCTTCTCTCCAGACCAGGCAACATTCTGGTAAATCTCCTCTGCACCTTTTCCAATGCTTCCACATCCTTCCCAAAATATGGTGACCAGAACTGTACACAATATTCCAAGTGTGGCCACACTAGCATTTTGTACAGTTGAAGCACAATATTGCAGCTCCAGAACTCAATTCCTCTACCAATGAAACTTAACACACCAAATGCCTTTTAACAGCACTATCAACCTGGGTGGCAACTTTCAGGGATCTATGTACATGGACTCTAAGATCCCTCTGCATATCCACACTACCAAGAATCTTTCCATTGACCCAGTACTCTGCCTTCCTGTTGTTCTTCCCAAGGTGCATCACCTCACACTTAGCTGTACTGAACTCCACCTAAGAGATACCATCTTCTGTCTTTTGTGAGTGATTGGGCTTGTGAGGATCCGATGTCAATATGGTTGGATATAGAAACCTCTCAGACAAAGTGCCCTCTTACTTGCATGTTCTTTATGGATAAGATGAGGACAGTTGCGGAATACTGTCAGAATCCAGTCATGAAGGGCAATGCAACAGAGTCAGGGCAATATATCTAAAACCTCTTTCCTCACCCCTGTAGTTGGTATACCGGGATTCTGGCCAGGGATAATGGGTATTGGGTTTAAATTTTGGGCAGCTAGGGACGTCTCCTGTCTGGTGACTTGCTTGAGGATGAGATTGTGATGTACTTTGACCAAATAAGCCACAAGTATGGGTTATCTAGAAGAAACATTTTTTGTTTTTTCCAGGTGAGGGACTTTATCCAAAAATGAACTACCTTACGATCTGTAGGGTTTTGACCAACCTCTACAGATTCGACACAGCGAAGAGGGTGCTTTATGCCAAGAGCACTCTCTTGGTTAGTACTCTCTATCGTTTACTGGGAGGTGGTTCCTCGAATAATATTGAGAAGCTATGTGAAGTCTGGGAGAAAGTGTTAGGAGTTAGATCTCCTCCAAGTCATAGGAGGACATTTGTGAGAATGTGAGAAAGATCTCGATCTGTAACAGGACACCTGCCATACAGTTGAACATTCTTCATCGGGTCCATCTGGCCCCAGATCATCTTTCGAAATTTAAGGTGGGAGTATCCTCAGGGTGCCCCAAGTGTAAAATAAGTACTGGTACACTTATGCACTGTCTGTGCTCCACAAGCTTCATAAGTACAGGAGTGCTATGGTAGGAGTGATCAAGGAAGTCTTGGGGACCGAAGTTAAGATGATCTCGATCTCTCTTCTTCTGGGCCGGTCCAACTTACCCGCTCTAGATATGCATGGGAAAAAGCATTTTAATATCCTCACTTTCTGTATGAGGAATGATATTCTGATGTGCTGTGTCCGAAAACCCCTCCGATCTGTCAGGTTGGCATAAGTTAGTCATGGAACACATCCCCTTCTCCTCTCCCCGGACTTTCTCACATGTACACCAAAAAACTGCAAATTTTTATGAAACATGACAGCAATATTCTACAGGTCTGCTTGCTGGACCAGCAACCAAGACAAATTGGCATTAAGACACCGGTTGAATCAAAGTTGGATGCAACTAGACCAGCTGAAAGGCATAATGAAAACTGAAAAATCAAATGCCAACATTCTCCTTACAAGATGATTGGAACTTGGCTTAGCCTTTCATAACATACTTTAGGCCCTTGTGAGTAACTGGTGAGGAAAGTGAAGGCCTGAATCACAAAGTTTCTCCCTCCTAAGGTGCCATTTGGAGACTCACCTAAGTGATTTTAGCAGCACCTCCAAACCCACAACACTGTTCAGTCTAGAAAGACACAATCAGAAGGTGTATGATGTCATCATACTTATTTACTAGTACATATATTTCCATTCCTTCATTATTGCTGGGTCAAAATTGTACCTAGTAGCATTGTTGGAGTTCCTTCTTCATCATACAGTTTGCAGTAGTTCAAGGAGAAGGCTCATCACTTGTTTTTCAGCAGCAATAAGTGCCAGGCTTACCAACAATTTCTTAGAATTGATCAAAAAAATCCTGCTACTTGATTATGTATTGATGTGCCCCGAGGTTCTGTGTCTTGTGCATGTATTTAAGAAAATGTTGTTCAAAAACAAAATCGTCTTATATTTCAATACTTTGCTAATTTTGATGTTTTCATTTACAGACCGGATCACTTGAATGGCCATATTAAGCAGGTTCACACTGCAGAGAGACCCTTTAAATGTCAGGTGAGTTCACCTTTTAGTTTGCAAAGCCTTATGTGTGGAATTGATCTGTCTAAGGGCAGATCTTCTACTCATTGCTCAACATTTTGCAGTTCTACAGTTTCCTCATCAGCTGCTTGTAAGACCCTCTAATGTTTCACTTTAGTGACCAAGGTGACTAGGCTGAAGATTCCATGCTGCAGTTTCCAGTTGCCTTTCTCGTTTGCATAAAGGAAACACTAGTTCTCTACTTGAAGGATTATCTGCCTGTAAGCATCTGTTATCTAGCTCATCAACCATCATCATCAAAAAAATTGATAGTTGCACCGTTGACTGTGGCTTGTAATCCTGCTCATGGGACCCTTACCTGGAGTTAGTGACTCTCAAAGAGCAAGGATGATTGTCCTGTGAGCCCCAAGTGAGCTTCCCCAGACATAATGAATGTTGGTAACTCCACGCCTTTTTCTGTAGCATGAGCTGCCTCTGCAGTAATTTGATGGGAAGAGTTTTGTCGAAAGCGTGGTCCTGTCTTCATTCATTATCGACCCATTAGAAACGACTGGATAATAATTATGTGTAGGAGCTCTAATTAACATTAACTTTTTCTGACTCAAGGACACTTCAGATTAATTCCAGCAATTTTACTAAATCGAAAACACAAGAACTGTGGATACTGTAAATCAGAAACAAAAACAATTTGCTGAAAAATTCAGCAGGTCTGGCAGCATCTTTGAAGAGGAATCAGAGTTAATATTTCGGGTCCAACTCTATAAATGCTGCCAGACCTGATGAGCTTTTCCAGCATTTTTTGGTTCCAGCAATTTTACTGCTGTTTTACCAAGCAGTAATACAATCTGTAAATGGTTATTTGAAATTATACTATTCAAAAGATTAAAAAGAAATTGCGTTTGTTTTAGCATCTTTGAGAAGTGTCAAATATCTTAGTGATTTACAGCTAATGAGGTAGTTTTGATGTGTTGTCACCATGGTAAGAGAGCAACTAATATGTAATCAGCAAGCTCCCACACAGTAGAGTGATAATGATCCAATAATCAGTTTTTAAGCTATTGATTGGGGGATAAATGTTGATTAATACTCCCTTCTTCAAAATAATGTCACAGGCTCTTTTATGTCCAATCATTTATCTCTTTTAATGGGAGATGGTAGCATAGTGATATTATCACTGGGCTAGGCAGGGGTTCAGACCCCATGGCGTCTTCTCATGTAACCACAGAAGGTGTAACACCTGCCTGTTCATCTCCTCCCTGTTCACCATCCAAGGTATGAAACAGTCTTTACAGGTGAAGAAGTATTTCACCTGTACCTCATCCAATCTGGTCTGTTGCATTCGCTGCATCAATATGGCTCCACTCTACATTGGAGAAACCAAACGCGTACTAGGTGACTGCTTGCAAAACGCCTCCAGTCTGTGTGCAAGCATGACTCTGACTTTCCTGTAGCCAGTCATTTTAACACCGCATCCTGCTCACATGCCCACTTGTCTCTCCTCAGCATGCCGTAGTATTCCAGCGAATCACACCAAAAACTGGAGGAATTGCATCTCTCAGACTAGGCACTTTACAATGTCTGGATTTCATGTTGAGTTCAGCATCTTCAGATTGTGAACTCGCTCCCATTTCTTTTCTTTCATTTAACTTTATTTGTATACTCTATCACCATGTCCTCTCTCCCCTCCCCTCACTTCAGTGACTCCATCTGTTCTTTCCAGTTTGGCAATTGGAAACGCCACTGTTCTGCCGTTCTGACATTCTGACCACTCAGTCTGCACGATCAACAGCCTCTCTTCCCCCAGCTCTCCGCACTTCCACAATATTGTATAAATGCAGCCCCCTCTGCACTTCACATGAAAAATCATCTGGACTTGAAAGGTTAGCTTGTTCTCTCATCACGGATGCTGCCTGACTAGTTCATAAATCTCGAATTAAAATCCACTCTGAGTAGTCCTGATATAGCACAATGTCAAAAAAAAGTCACCTGGTTCATTTATGTCCATTAGGGAAGGAAATATGGGGAGGCAATGCCCTAGTGGTATTATTATTGGAGCGTTAATCCAGAGATGCAGATAACATCCTGTGGGCGGCACGGTGGCACAGTGGTTAGCACTGCTGCCTCACAGCGCCAGAGACCCGGGTTCAATTCCCGCCTCAGGTGACTGACTGTGTGGAGTTTGCACGTTCTCCCCGTGTGTGTGTGGGTTTCCTCCGGGTGCTCCGGTTTCCTCCCACAGTCCAAAGATGTGCAGGGTCAGGTGAATTGGCCATACTAAATTGCCCGTAGTGTTAGGTAAGGGGTAAATGTAGGGGTATGGGGTGGGTTTCGCTTCGGCGGGTCGGTGTGGACTTGTTGGGCTGAAGGGCCTGTTTCCACACTGTAATCTAATCTAAAAAAAAAATCTAATCTAATCATCCTGGGGACTTGGGTTCAAATCCAGCTCGGCAGTTGGTGCACTCTGAATTCAATAAATATCTGGAATTAAGAGTCTGGTGATGACCATGAATCCATTCTCGATTGTTGGGAAAACCCATCTGATTCACTTATGTCCTTTAGGGAAGGAATCTGCCATCCTTACCTGGTCTGGTCTGATTGTGAATTCAGATCCATAGCAATGTGATTGACTCTTAACTGCCCTGTAGGCAATTAGGGATGGGCAGTAAATGCTGGCTTTGCCAGCGACATCCTCATCCTGAGAGAGAACTTTTTAAAAATGTGTTATGCTGACCTGGATTGGCCTCTACATGACTTCAACATGACTCAGCAAAGTGATTGACTCTTTATTACCTTTTTTTATTACTCAGTTGTATTAAACTACTACAAGGCCTAAGGAAGATAATTGGGTAGACTGCCCAACCTCAAACTACAATGGCAAACGCAGCCCTGTCAACCCTACAAAGTTCTTAGTAACATCTTGATATCTGTGCCAAGATTTGGGAGAGCTGCCTCTCAGACAAGAAAAGCAACAGCCTGGCATAAGTCCTAATCACAGAATCAGACTTTAGAAACTCCTAAACGTGACCATGACCAAATATATAGACTTTGGACTTAAAACGCCAACTCCATTTCTTTCTCTACAGGTGCTACCAGATCAGTTTCTACAGTGCTTTTTTATTATGCTTCTAGCATTTTGAGCACTTTGATTAGAGCTTTCAACATCAACTGTGAATCCTATGATCTCATGGGATCTAGTCAAACAAGAGCAAGGAAACCTGCAGGCTACCACTGGATGCACATCTCGGCTAATGAATAAGTATTTCTCCATGTTGAACACTACTTGGAAGAAGTAATAAACATGCAAGAGCACAGAATATATTCTGGTTAGGGAACTTCACTGACCATCACCAAGAATGACTTGCTAGCACCATACAGACTGAACTGGCTGTGTCCTAAAGAGTCTAGGTCTGTATCAGGTGTTGAGGGAACCAACTAGAGGGAAGAAAACCTACCTGATATTGTCCTCATCAATCTGCCTATCATAGATGCCATGGTAGTACAAGTGTATCTACGTAATCATTGTGACACCAAGTTGCGTGTCTGTGTTGTGTGGCACCATCACTATCCTAAATGGGATAGATTTCAAGTAGATCTAGCAATTCAAAACTGAGCATCCAGAGGCACTGTGGGACTGGACACCTAAAAAGAAACCAGAATTGCATAACATCCACTCAGGATGGGGTAATGATTTTCTGTTCACAATTGTAAAACATTTGCTTTGTATGTCACCAAAGTGTGTCAATAAGTAAAAAAAAAAAAAAGAGGAATATGGGATAACAGCACATACCACATTCAAGGATAGTTTTATCTCAAGCAGCACGCCTTCCTCAAAGAAAACTATTGAGTAGATAGCTGTTTTGAAGGCTCAACAGGATTTTTTTCTAAACTAGCACCAAAGCCTAAGGCCTGCACTGAAGCATCATTTCATATGTGCCATCTTCTGGCAAAACATGATCATTTGTAGTTGGCGAAGTAATTAAAAAAGTACTGGCTGTGGCAGTTGACTCTTTATTCAGAGACTTTAAGAACATTGAAGGAATAACAACAACAATTCAAAGCATGTTACTTGGTAATTCCACAGTTGCAAGCTGAGTGGATGTTTTGTCCAAAGATGTCTTTCAGCAACTACAAGAGGACCTGAAGGAGTGTGAATGCGCCTCACTGCAGTCAATTAATTGATCAACGTGATGGACATGGCCCAGATACTTATTTTCGTGTGCATGGGATTTAAAGGCATAACTAAAGATGATTTTCTCACTTTTGTCTGTGAGAGACAGACAAAGGATGAGGATCTCTGCAACAAATTCAGAAGGTAGTTGTTTGAGAAAAGCATTCCAATCAAGAAATTGACTTGCATCGCACCTGATAACGTACCAGCCACCTTTGGCACAAATGCAGGCTTTGTTGGAGAAATGACCCTCTTTTGCCAATTACCATTGTTTAATCCACCAGTAAGCGTTATTGAGTAAAGTATGGACTTTTCTTATGCATTGAAAATTGTTATTAAGATTGTAAATCAGATTCATCCAAAAACTTTTCACCACTGCTTGTTTGAATTCTTATTACATAAGACCACTAAATCGTAAGAATTAGAAACAGGAGTAAGCTATTGTGGACTGCAAAATCATTCAATAGGATTATGGCTGATTCGAAATTCCTCCTATCTACTTTCCTGCATTTCACTTCATAAACTTGATGCAACTAATGGTGAACTAATCCTCTAGGCTGTTGTGAGGTGCTTAAGTCAAAAGAAGATCCTTCAAAGATTTTCTTTTTAGATCTGATGCCTGAAATAGCCATTGTTCTTAAATCAAGGAAAAATCTGCACTGAAGTGTCAGACAATGCATGGTTGTTTGACTTTGGATTCCTTACAGATATAATGTCAAAACTGAATGAGCTCAACTCTTAACTGCAGGAAAAGGACATAGACAAAGCAAATATGCTGCAGCATTTCAAGTCTGAACAAAATGTGCAAAAAATCAAAGGCAAAGGTAAACGATCCCACCCAAAAAATTGTCTGTGCACACTTAAGGAAGTTACAAGAGGAATTCAACATGTGATCTCAGAAATTAAATGCTGGAACAAAATGTTTGGTCAAATCTATTTCCTCAAGTAGACATTGGTGCATTGGCTATCAATTCCATCAGGTATCTAAGCATTGGAGTTGTCACAGAGAAAATTACTATTTGTAATGATTCTGAACTGAAAGCCACACCAACGGATTCGTAAACTGGGGATTTGTAAACAGAGAAAAATACCTGCTTCTATCATCCTGGTGCTTTTAAAACTTAAGAGTTAAGTGGACTAAAAGTAAAACCACATTCTCCCAAGTGAAGAGAATCCAGTCCCAAGCATTACAGTCATCTCACATCCATTTGACATACTATATATGACTAGCAGTCTTAAGCTGCAATTGACAGATAATGTGCAATCATAGGTATTACACTGAGACTTGATGATTAGAGGACGTATATATACACACTTGGTTTTAGTTTTATCTAGCACTAAAAATAAATTGTTTATTGTATATCTTCTTTGTGATAGATGATGGGTTTTGCTTAAATTCAAAAAGTGATTATATGCTTCAGCAGAACCTAGAAGAACAAAGACAGCAGATACATGGGAACAGAATCAGCTGCAAAGCCCCCCCAAATCACAACCTTCCTGACCTGGAAATGTAAGACTGTTCCTTCATTGTCACTGTGTTAAAAAATCTGATACTCCCTAGTAACATTGCAGGTGTATCAACATCACATGAACTGCAGCAGTTCGGAAGACAGCTCCACCACTACCTTCTCAGGGCAATTACAGATGGCCAAAAAGTTCTGACCTAGCCTGTGATGTCCATTGTCTGAAAAACAAATAAATAAAAGGTCCACCTGAGAGGACAGGTGGTGACTTGGTTTATGCCTCATCCAAAAGACTACACCTCTAGTTGCACTGCATTCCTCAGCATTGCATTGGAGTATTAGGCTTGATTTTTGTGCTCCGTTCCTGAAGTTGGCCTTGAACTCTCAATCTTCTGACTCAAAAGCAAAAGTGAGATTAACTGAGCCACAGCTGACACCACTGGTACTGTCAGGCTACCAGAATGATTTCCATTTTGTTCACATGTTCCTACAGACCTGCGAAGCTTCCTTTGCGACCAAAGACCGCCTGCGTTCGCATTTGACATGCCATGAGGAAAAAGTCCCCTGTCAAGTGTGTGGGAAATATCTACGTGCAGCTTATATGACTGATCATGTCAAAAAGCATAATGAAGGACCAAATAACATCTGCAACATCTGTAACAAAGGTAACTTTTAAAAAATAATCTAAAGATCAAGGTGTGCTGTTTACCTCTAAAGGTTGTTACAATAGAGATGACGTTTGAATCTGATATGTTTTACTCTGAGGAATTTGTCTTTAACTGCATAAAAATAATAAAGCCAGAATATAAAGGAGTCTAATTTGCATCAGGCTTAGTTGTGAAACATTTTTATGGTAAAGTTGAAAAAGGCAACTAAATATTTTAGTACTTTGAAAGATGTTATTAACTTCTATGTAATTAAGCAGTAAGTTTAGCATGAGCCTGGCCTTGTGGAAAATATGCAGTACTAAGTGTCACATATGCAACTTATTGATCATGCTTTAACCTAATTACCTCAAAAATGCATTTGGAAATTATGGTTAACTGCACATTGATAGAAAATGTAGAAGATTTACCAGTAGATAAACAACTGCCAATGGGAAGACTGACAAATAGAATGGGAATCTATGATAGTAATCAAAAATGTGCTGAAATTGAGTTTGATTATATCCTTAAATACTTTGAGAATTTTGTTGAAAGTGTGGTGCTGGAAAAGCACAGCAGGTAAGGTGGCATCCGAGGAGCAGGAGAATCGATGTTTTGGGTTTATGCCCGAAACGTCGATTCTCCTGCTCTTCGGATGCTACCTGACCTGCTGTGCTTTTCCAGCACAACTCTGATCTCCAACAACTGCAGTCCTCACTTTCTTCTTTGAGAATTTTGTCAACAAATGGAGTGATTATAAACTGACTACTGTAGATTTACTGTTTTGTTTTTTTTTAAAAAAAGCTTACCTCTAAACTTAAACCTTGTTTTATTCTGTTGGATGTCAGAACAGCTGAGGGTGAAGGTAAAGATGTTTTCTGGAAGCTTTTTGAGAAGGCCACATGATTTTACTAAATCCAGTTAAATATCAAGAAATTTGAAACTAGGATTTGATTGATGACTTGTGGCTTAATCTATCCACTTCAGTTCTGAGCATCTGATCATTTAGTTTATTTAGCCTAAGACTTTTTTTTAACCTCGTACCCCATCATTTTAATCTGTCGATTTCATAGTAAAGTAAGTATTGATGATGGAAAATAGTAATGACGGTCTGTTTTCCTCCTCATTTTAGTTGATAAACGCAATACTGTACTATTCATTTGTACATGATGCAAGACTTACTTTATCCTACAAATATTCTGATTTATCCTAAAACACCCAAGATTACATCAGATTATTTTTCTTCAGATTTGTTCTTGTTTTGTTGTTCTTCTTCGTACATCACTCTTGCTGTTAAAATTGGAATAGAAGTTTCAGGTTGCATAGTTGCAAATGCTGTCTCCAAACCAACCAGTTCACGTTTTGTTCTTTGTGTTAGACTTGCATTTATTATATAAAGTTTTGCTTGACCACCAAACACATCAGTAATCTGTTTCTATGAATTTGATTAAGGGATAATTTGTTTTCAGGACACTGGGGGTATCTGCCTTAATTGATCAAGATAATGCTGTAGGATCTTTAAAATTGGATTTGCATATTGTTTGTTGGTGTATGAGAATATTTGAAAATGTTTCCCAATTGGCCCACACAGATCCTCTTTTTTTTTGAGTTCTGTGCCTGAAGGCAGTTCCTTGGCAATTATTCACTGCAGCTTAGCAGGTGTATCATAATTTTTCCTTAAGAGTGGATTGTGGAGACACATTCTAAGCCCATTCCAGCCAGAAGGAGGGAGGGTCAAACATCATACTGTTGACATTAATCTGATCCAGGCTGTAGCTATCTAGCTAACTGAACTAACCAGTCCCAAGATTCAGTTAGGACCATGACTTATTTTTTCTATATGTCAATCTGCTATCTGTCTTCTGTTCTATTAGTAGTGGTTGTTGATTTGCAGAGTGGTGAGCTGAAAATCTTGAATTTGCCATCTAATGGGAAGGCCTTTGAACACTCAGTTGCTCTCTAGTTTTATTTAGCTCAAGAATTTGTGCCAACTGTGTTCTTTTTGTGAAGAAAAATCAAAAGTCTCCAATTATCTCGCTCCTACAGGAAAAGTGCACAGTAGGTGGCAGGTAGGAGAAAGCAAATTGGATGGTTGATTCATGATTATTTTCTGGGCTTACCTAAACTTGAAATGCTGCTGTGTTTGGTGAAACTGATGTTTACCGACTGTCACTGTTTAGATTAGACTGCCATACAAGTGTACTCTATGACTGGTGTTGCTGCTTTTCTGCACGGTCTCCGTCTACAACACAACTTTTAACAAACTCATCCAGTGTGAGCAGACCCTTGGTCAGTCTCTCTTTTTTTCTCAGGGCTCGTTTTTTGCTATGTTCAGAACCAGAAGAATGGTATTAAATCTAAAAAGCAGCTTGGCTTCAACTTTATTTAATTTCATCACCAGTTTGACACCATAAGTTTACACAAAGAGAAACTTTTGGATATATTGCGAATTTACCATTACTTTGGGGGAAACGTGAGACTCTTACATCTCAAGTTCTGTATAGAGCCAATATGTGTTGTAAAACATCATAGTCTACCTCCCAGATCCCTGCTTATTTAGCTTTTATACCATAAGAATTGGTAATCTTTCTATGCTGAGTGATATTCACAATGCAACATTTTCTTTGGCATATCCCATGTTGGTTCAAATGTTCTCAGGTTATATATGAGAGTTTTAGGTGCAAAAGTCCATCTACATAACCATAACAATGCTTTCTGGCCCCAATCTAGAAGAGTGCTTCAATTTTGCCAATTTGATAACTTTTCTCTTTACAGTGTTAGCCATCATGTTGCCTTGGAATTACATTTATATTGAACCAATTCTGAGTGTGATAATATTTTTATCCAATAAATGATGCAAAGCATCTGATAGCTATAACCAGGATGCTCCAATATGAGAGTGATACAGTATTTCCAGTGTTTGAACAGTCAGTTTAGGACTTTTGAGAGAGGTTATTTAGATGATCATGCCAACAGTGATCCAATTTCAGAGGAAGCAAAGTTTCCAGATAAATCTGTTAAACTGAGGTTTATTTTGCAACACAAAAGAAATCAAGAATAAACCGTGCAGTGTGGCATCCAGTTTAATGTTCTGCAAATACAAAATTAGCTAGTTGAGGCATTGCAAAGATCAGGTAAATCTCTTCTTATTTCATTTTTTTAAAATCCTTTTTTCATTTCTTGCTCATACATTTCGACTAATGCTTTAGTCAGAAGTATCAAACCACTGAAATCTCGACACTGAATCTCTGAACTAATGTGCATTCAGGCGTATTTGGATGGTGAGCAGTATAATGGGTTGATCTGAACCACTCCCCTCTAACTTTCTACTAGGAGGTGCAGTTTGACTTGGGACAGAAGGATTTGTTTGCCACAGTGCAAATCTGAGTTGAAATTCTGTGTTCAGAGTCAAGTAACTTAAATCAATGTGTGATGAATGTGAGACTTTCCTGTATTCCTTGAGAGTGTATATGATGTAGATTTAAAAGATTTAAACTTGTCAAAAACTTTGACAACTGATCAAGTTATACATTGCACTGCATTCATTCTGAGCCCTTCGATGACTGTGTGAAGTGAGTGAATGAATGAATGCAGAGCTGATAGGTAGACTAATGGTGACCATACAGCAAACCATTTTTCATTGTCATAAAAACCCTTCTGGTAAGCTTATGTCCTTTAGGGAAGGAAATCTACTGTCTTTCCCTGTCTGGCCTACATATGATTCCAGACCCACAACAATGTGATTGACACTCAATTGCCCTTCAGGCAATTAAGAATGGGC
>NC_057734.1:48126827-48152816 GCF_004010195.1 Chiloscyllium plagiosum
TGATCTCCAGCAGCTGCAGTCCTCACTTTCTCCTGTCAACTGTTGATGGCCTGTTCTGGGTAGTCAATCACTATAGGATTTCACTGTTTCTATTTGTGATTCAATTTATTAACTCTGTTACCACTGTATATTGTTCTTTGTCAGTATGTATCTTTTTTAATTTCATTTTTCTAGCTTTATTTCCTCCTTCTCTTGCTCATGTGTCTCCTATACTGCTGTAGTAAGAAATATTGCATTGTCAATTTTGCAGAGATCTCCACGCTGAATCTCTGAACTAATGTGCATTCGGGCATGTTTGGATGGTGAGCACTAGGATGGGTTGATCTTAACTACTCCACTCCACTTCAACTTTCCACTAAGAGTGTAGTTTGACCTGAGATGGAAGGATTTGTTTGCTTCAGTGGAAATCTGATTTGAAATTCTGTGTTCAGAGTCAAGCTTCTCAAACCAAAGTCCAGTTCTGTACTCTTGTAATTACTTAATGCCTCATGTTTACATTCTGTATACAGCCATGTACTGAATGATCAGGTAAACAAGACTTCTGACAGCATCCGCCTGTACTGATGTGTTGCAAAGACTAAGCAAAAACTACTGTAGTTAATTTCCTTTGAGGTTGACGTTGTGTCTCCATTAAGTCCTCTCTATCCCATGCATTATACCAACAGGTAGCTCAGCTAAAATTGGAAACTATCTACCTCTGTCCACCAGACGTGGTTTCCACTAGGTGTTCCCTCTAGTTAGATATTCAAAAATATAAAGTTGATCTAAATTGGTAGACTAAAGGGCCATCCTTAACTTGGAGCTTTTTTTCACTTTTTCACAGTGAATGTAAATCCCTGGAACCAAACAATGATTTCCTCATTCACTGAGTTTAAGATGATTAATCCATCACTTAGAGTCTGTAGATGAGACATGTCTTTGTAATATGTAGCATTGTTTTGCATACTTCAAGTGTATTAGGCCTTCAAGTGTATTAGGCATTTGAATTCAGACCCTGTTGGTGGAAGTTGACAGCTTGTCCTGAACCTCTTTAGTAAGGGCCATCTCACTATGTAGTCCAAAGCCTGCCATTCAAGAGATATATTTAGCACAAGGAGCTTGTTAGTGGCTTCCTGTATTCCCCAATCCTGGATCCTTGGGATGTCTGCTGGTAGATCTTGCTCAGGAATGTTGCTTAAAGAGAAATTAAGTTAGAAAGCAAGCTTTCTTCACCCAATATCAGTTTGGGAAAGCATTTTACAAATTTTGGACTTTGCATGTCCAACCTTGACTCTTATCTGGATTGAATATTTGGGGCTGCAAAACACTGGTATATTAAAATGCTGATGATACATGTCCCATTTATGATGGTCTTGCTGAGACCAGCTTGAGGGTGATGGTACCACTAAATGTACCATAAAGCATGAGAATGTAATAGTTTGTAGTTCTCCCGCACTCCATATAATGCGCTAGTGCCAATATACTAAGCCTGGTGGCATCACTACTGTCTTTCTCTCCCAAGTCAAAACAGACTGCTTGATAAGTGTCACATTATACAGGGCGAAAATGAGAAGAGAGCTGCTCAGAAAAAAATGTGTTGGACATAAGCAGCCCCCCTAGAGATCAGACTGGTGGCATATTCTAATTTTAAATGTACGGAAGGCTTGGAAGAGTTTGGGTTTCATCTGACGGAGTGACAGAATCTCTTCTGTCTTTTTCCTCAGGTTTTTCTACTGCTTCCTACTTAAGGGTCCATATTAAAACCCACCATGGTGTCCCTCTGCCCAACTCGCACACCTCTGACCCTTGTGAAAGGCGATGCAAGCCCCAGCCTCAGATCACGATTCACAAGCAAACACAGAGCGGGGAGATGGCTTTTCACTTTGACAGAACACGCTCGTTACAAGGCAAGCCAACTGCCATCATTCTTTGTATTGTGTGAGTGGGCAGGTCCATGCAGAAGTAGTCATTGTTTGACTCAAATCCTACTGTAAATCTATACTGGTACCTGCTGAGGAATAAATGTTTTACCATGGAGATGCTGTTATCAGTGGTTAGATAAGAACTGTACAAGTATTAATCTGTGTGACGGGGAGTGATGGCACAGGTATGTATCTGAGTTCCCTTACCTGGTGCAATTATCAACTCCTACTGTCTGTTTTTAAGTGTGGCTTAATCTTATGAGCAGAGGAACAAAATATCCTTGAGAATAACTAACAAATAAAATTGCTATCTTTGTGTCTCTGGTTGGCTATAACACAACATTATAGAAGGTTGTTTTTTTTCTGGAGAATGACTGGAGCTAAAGAAACATCATTCAACAACTTGGGAAGAGGGTAACGAGAATTGTTGCTGACAAAATGCTAATGTAAATGGAGTGATTGATAATGGAATCTACACTGACATGATTGGAGACATCAGGCAAAACCAAGAGCGCAGTCATAGTCTAGACTATAGTAGTGTTAACAGACAGATTTATTCAAAGGAAACATTCATGACATTTGGGCAAAGGGCATGATATCTCCCACGCCATCCAATTTGGAGATTTCTGTGCTGTCCTATCTATCATCCTAATGCAGGATCCTGATATAGAATTTGCAGAAAGGCTAGCAACTTCTGAGGTCTATGCAATTTCATTTCTTCCCTCAATTTCTTTTTCTCTGTCAGCAGATATTACACAAAACCTGCAGCATCAAACATTCCCTGTTGTTCTTTGCCAGCCACACTTGCACATTTGAGTAGAGGCCTGTGGATAGCATTGTAAGAGAGGTATTGTGGCTTTCGTCCCCTCCCCTGCCCTCCATGGTTGCAGGGATCTTTGTTGCACACCCACCCACTCACTGGGCATTGTAATGACAGTCAAATGTTAGGAAATATATGCATTCAAAATTACACGCTAAATCTTAGTGCTACATTAGGCAGTGTCTTTCCTAACTAATTGTCATAAATACTAACACTCTTAAAAGGGAATTATTTGCGCTCTTGCAGTATTCCACTACCAAGCCCCCAACTTAATGCAGTGCATTTGCACGAGCAATGAGACAATATACTTCTATATTAAGGGTCACATATTAAAAACTAAACATAATGTGAGGCCCAGTTCATGCAAAATCAAAGAAGCTGCTCCCATCTTAGAGCTTGTTGCATTCTTTTGACAGTGAGAGCACCATTGAAATTTAATTTCTACGTGGTTACCATCTTGCATTCAGTTCTTAATGGCTCCAGCTTAATGCATTAATTTACTACGTGACAGGGAACACGTGCTCATATTCACATGCAACAGCTTGGACAAAGGGATGTATATTTGTAGTTCAGCAAAGAAGAATTATCACCTTTGCCTTTCTAAGAATACCTGTTGTAAAAAAGAAGTGTTGACAGAGATCCAACTGCTCTGTGGCAAAGGACTGAGTAGACTTTGGAAGAGATAGCTGAAGTTGAGGTGAACTGAACTGACTAAAGTGAAGGTATTTAACCAATAGGAATTGAAATTGCACAGTGAGATGTACGTTTGTTTGTAATTCCTTTCAGTAGTAGTCTGTGACAGATTTAAACTGTTGGCTTTAAATGGGTTGATCATCTTTTAAGTTGGGAACAGAGCAATTTCCAGAGAATGTGCTTAAACTATTCACTGACCAAATCAGTACAATAGTTTCTTTTGAAGAATTATGCAATTTTGAAAAGAAAAGAAAGCAACCTTTGAAATTTGGTTTAAAATAATGCCTAAGTTGTGGGATTTAAAGTTCTAATGATGTTGAATAAAAATGTTTTCCAATGCATTTGTCATTTCAAAACAAAACTTGAGCTGACCCAAATATTTCAGTGACTAGAAGTGAGGAGGTGGTGTCTCATGAATGTCACTAACACTTCAAGAAAAGGATGGTCTAAATAGATGAAGTTACATGCAGCGCATTCAAATTGCCCGGCTCATCTGAAACTGATATTTTCAGATGAGGTGTCATGAATTATTTTAAGTCATCCTACTTCCTGTTTTCTGCTTTATTTTGTCAAAATTCATATCCACATGCCAACATTTTAAATTATATTGCTTCAGGTTGAGTGAACCTGTATGTTACTCATCATTAAAGAGCTGCTTTCTGATTTCCTCTCAAGCTTCGCACATTATGTAGTAGACTTTCAGTGATACATTATGCCTGGTAGATGTGAATGTATTGTTTAGTTTACATATTCATTTTAGTTAATATAGCTTTGATTTTTAAAATTAAATGCTTTTAATTTGTATATATTTCCCCAGTTGTGAAAACCGGGTAATTATTGTTAAGACTCTGAGACTAGCTATATTGTCTCTTCAACCCTGCAGATCCCTGTGTTGCTGTAGTAATCACATTGTAGTATGAGTGGCCCCATAAGTTTAATCTTGGATTTTCCTTGTGACTTTTCCCTTGCACCTTATTCAGGAACATAACATCAGAAACTTCCCATACCAGATTGGGTGCATTAGTCTATCACTCTGCCATCACTATAACCTATTCTGGGAAGTTGAGAGGGTTATGGTGTGGGGGAGGAGAGAGAGAGAGAAAAAGAATAGGCTAGAATATTTTTCCCTCTGGTCTAAACTCATGGACAAGTAAATAGTGCATAGTTATTCCAGGATGTTTGCTGTCAACCAAATGCAAATGTAGCTCTTCCAAAACAATTAATTTAGGTTTAAGAATTGTTTATTGGTGAATGTTCTGAGTGTAGTATGTAAATTAATGGAAAGTCCTTAGATCAAAAACATATTCTGCAAAGTGAAGCAAGCCTTAAAGCCACAGCCAGGTCACAGAATCAGATGTTATGGAGGATGTTATATTTGATTTCTTTATGCCACTGCAGGCTGTGGCTAACATTGATTTTGCTGTGTTTCTGCAGATGGTGAGATGGATGGATTGAAATGTCAGCATCAGGACTCACAGGACAACTCTGACTCATTTGGAGATCTCTCTGACATCAGTGACCTTAAGTCTCCTTTGAAACATGACCAGGATGAGTCTTTTCAATGTGACCTCAACAATGGAAAAGTTAAAATGGAAGCCAATGCCGAGCAGTATGCTGAACCGAAGAAGTACAACTGCCCGGACTGCGGCTCAGTATTTAAATCCAAGTCCTATCTGAACAAGCATATGCTGAAGGTCCATGTCAAGCCCACTGCTGGTGCACTGGCTGACTTGCCCACTGGCCTAAGCTCACCCTTTTCACCCCAGCAAAACATGTCTCTCTTGGAGTCTTTTGGGTTTCAGATTGTACAGAATGCATTTGGCTCTTCTTTAGCTGATCCTGATCCTGGCCCAGAGCCTGAACCAAGCACTGAGGACTCTGCTGAGCAGAAGTGAGGTCTCATCCAGGAATAGCTTCTCAAAGTACAAAAGATGGTCGGCTTCCAAGTAATGGCAGTACTTAGATTGTCCAAATTTCTTTTTAAAAATGACATAGAAAACAGAACAATGGGTGCTGGATCTGTAACCAGCCTGGCCATCAGACTTGGTGTTCTCCAGGACATTTTCTTGGGTTGAAGACAGTTCGTTACCCTTTCATATAGAAGGTGTCAATTGCCCACAAGTTGGATGTAGCAGGTGTATTTGTAGCACTCTCAGTGTGCGAATTGGGGGTTATCTCCAGCAGCTAATTATTTCCAAAGAACTGCTTTCATAGATGGTTGCAGTGTGTCCTTTTGGCAGACATAACTCATGCCAGCTAACATGTCTGCACAATTAAATTAATAATTGGTAGGGCAGACTCGAGAGACCAAATGGCTCACTCCTGCTCCTGTTTCTTATGTTCTTATGTTTTAAAATTCTAAAAGTATACACTAAAAAGTCATTTAACTTCGAAAACTACAGTATGGAATGGCTGAGATACAGGTGTTAAGATCAGTTTAGTCCAAATATTAAGATATAACTCCAAAACCCAAAAAGGAACAGTTCTCTCACAACACAGTGATTGTTGTTGGGTGCCTTCTTTAAATATTAACGCAAGTCATAGAACTGTTGAGTGCTTTTGTGAATAGAAGTGGCTATTTGAGTCACCCATGTGCTAGTCTGGATGATGAGGGATAGTACGTTAACATCTTAAAGGGTACTACCAAGCACTAAATTGCTGACCGCAATGCATGTGTTTGCATCAAATACTGCTGTTTGGTACTTGTAACTAAATTGTAAAAAACAGAAACAGATGTTATGATTTCAGTACAGGAATTATTTGTAAACATACCTACAAGTGCACGCACACAATGATGAGAGAAAATTCCAGTTAACCTTTAGAGCAGAGCGCGCGGTCAATTTTCAAAGTGAATTCTACCTGCAGTCATTAGCTGCTGATGGAGAGAAAACCCACATCCCTTTATCAGCATTTACCCTTATTCAAGGCCCTAATTTTTGGAAAGTTGAATCATATGTTTTAAGGCTTGTGTGCTTTTTTCCCCACTAATGCACATGCACATGCAAAAATCCTTCCATCTAATCTAATTTTTTAATGGAAACTGTGTTGTAAGTTGCTAAAGATGTATCACTTTGCTGGGCATTTTAACCATTCGTTTTGTCTCCTTTGGCACCAAATGCAGGCAGGCTTTCAGCTCTTCAGAGCAATGAATAACTGCACACAACATTGGGATGAAAGCATTCTCTTGCCAAATTTATATTGAGGAGATTAACTTTTTGTTTTAAAATAGAAAAAGGAACCTGTGATAGGAGCTAGAGATTAACAAAGTTTTGTGCACATATTATGTGAAACTTAAAGTTTGTTTTTGAAGGCTTCAAGGTAGAATGAAAACAGATGGAACAGTAAAAAGGCTTTTCTTGTACAGGTCAAGTCTTTGGAGTCCAAAGGGACAACTGCACCAGATCTTCAGTTAGTTAATGGACTGTCACATGGGGTTCTTGATTTTTATTCATGTTTATTTATCAACTAGGAATGGAGTTGAAGTTAAGCAATTTGATTTTATTAATATTGTAATGTCTTTGGTACTAATGCCTTTGGTAAAATTAGAGAGAAATAGTCTTCATACAATTGATGATGATGTTCCAAAATCCGTATAATGTGATTTCCACCTGAAGTGCGCATTTAAAAAAAAACGAAGGTGATTATGCTTTGAAACTGCAGTTTGATCAGCATAGCAGAAGCTATAAGAAAAGAATGGTCAGTACTTAACAGAATTAACTAGAGTGAGATTAACCATTATCTTTACAATAAAACGATAGTAAACGCAGATTAGCGTTCAGATCTTGCCTGACCCGAAATGAAACTGAAATTGCATTTTCTGTGAATGGTATAGTTGTAATACAGTCAGTTCTTTATAACACATTGGTTGCTTTCTGGTGCAACCCTGCATTATAGAAAAATTGTGCTTTAAAAATGGCTCTTAAAGTATTGGTGCTGTAATCATGTTACAGCCAACACGTGTTTTAAAACGTTGTGTTGTAAAAACAGCATCCACAATTAGTCGTGTCACAGCGAATTCACATTGACAAAACACGTTATGACAGAATGTCCTATATCAAAATTATTACTGCAGTCAGAATGGGTAATTTTGAATCTAGGAGTTGCCTGTCAGGTGTAGGTGGTTGAGTGTTGCTGTACACTCATGGCAAACTAAGAGGTGGCAGTGCAGTAGTCAAGTAACTTGTCTGAGAAAGTGGATAAATAGCCTTAATTTCTGCTAATTATGCTGATGTTCAGTCATATTGTCACTGTTTTTTTGACATAGCTTAGCACCTGAAAGGAACAATTGGGTCATAGCAATGTGGAGATGGGCGAGCGAGAGAAAGAGAAGAAAAAACATTTTTATTTTAATACTCTTTACAATTCTATTTCAGTAATCAAAACCAGCGTTTTAAACTAAACCTATGTTTGGGTCAATGGCATGCTTGAGGTGCCTGTTGAGCTTTGATGTAGGAGACCACATCAATTTTGAAAGGATCTAGGCCTGTGTAATTTTCCATCCAACAGCAGGATCAGTTTCTTATCCTTTTCATTTGAGTTTGAATGGGACGAAAAGTTTGTCATGGTTAGTCCCACATTAAATTTAATATTATGGATACTTTGAGGGATGTCATAATTTATGTTTTGTCTTGTTTTATATATGTATATCTATATATTTGTATATTTGGTGAGGTTTTGTACTAGGAAATAAGACACTTTACCACTTCGGTGACATGCTAATTTGGCACACTTGCTCAGGTCAGGTCTGGCACAGACCACATGCTGCCACAAAGTGTATCAAAAACAAACTTTTCTATTTCCATGTCAACTATTTTTACAGATTCTCTGAGTTGTGTTATTAACTTGTAATTCAGAGGCATTCTACAGTAACTGGTTGAATATGGTGCTGAATTCCCTTTCATTTACTGCCGTTATTGTAGGGCCAGCAATCTTTTTATTGCATCTGTTTGGAACATGTTAAAGGAGGCTGGAAGAACACAGCAAGCCAATAGGTCGACTTCTCCACCTCCTGATGCTGCCTAGCTTGCTGTATTCTTCCAGCTTCTTGCCTGTCTACTTTAGATTCCAGCATCTAGTGGCTGCCTGAATACTAGCAGCTAACTAGCAACAGGGAAGACACGTACTTGTAGTTGAGATCAAGCAGAAAGGACAGGAGAACAAACAAACAAACAGTTTCTGTAAAGCTGCAGTGAGATCCAGCTGTCCTCGTTGCTGTTGATATTTGCAGGTTCTCAGTAACTTTGGAGCTAGAACATGGGCATGGAGAGAAATTTCTATATTTACATTAGTTTTGGGTTGGCCTCTGCAAAAACAACCCGTCTTTTTTGACTCTAACCAGGAACATTTTGAAGCCAGGTCTCTTGTGCTAGATATAGACTATGTGTACACTACTGACTTTTTTCCTTCCTTGTCTCAAAATCCAGAAGTTTGTGCTGATTATTAGCAAAATGCTCTTCATTGCTAATGAATGAAAGATACTCTGATAAACCCAAAAATATTTCCCAATAAATGTCCTATTTAGGTTAAGATTTCTGTCGGCTTGATTACATTTAAAAGGCTGACTTAAGTGCTTTGTTCTGTTTGAGTTTCCACCAAGTCTGAATGTTATTGCTTTGACCCTTAGATACTACCTATGTGCATCGTGCATAGAGTAGTTGGAGCCAGATTGTAGTATGGATGTTGTGGGTCCCTCATGATGAACTCTGAGCTGGTATGGAAAAATTGGCCTCTGGTTCCTGTTCTTAATGACTTTGTCAGTGACGTTTCCTTGAGGTATGTACAGAAGTTGAGTATTTATGTTAAGTTAGACTATGCTCTTCTTTGAAGCCCCAGAAGGTACCCCAACAATACTGATCCTGAATTCTATGCAATGACTCTTCCAGAAATTGCTAATGGACTGATCAAGTGCAGACAGAATTGGGATTGGCTTCATTTGTTGCACTGCCCATTTGGAGCTTGATAGCCATTCATTGTTTACGTTTGCATACTGAGATAGCAAGGGACATGAGGCTGCCCTGCAGCAGTTGAACTGTGTCCAACAAGATCGGTGTCTTTCATAAGGTAAGGTGAGTATTGACACGTAGATAAACTGCAACTCTTACGAGGACTGCATAAAACACAGAAATGGAAGTGTTTAAAATCTGTAATCCAACCTGTTCTGAGATTAGCAGGAATCGAAGCTGCACAGATTTAATTTGTATGAACATATTTAGTTTCTGAGAAATAGTGATTTGTGGAAATGAGAACCTCTAAACAGAAGATGTATTTTTTAAAAAAATCAAACTGCCATTCTGGAAAAAAAAGTTACTGTAGAGATAAGCTACTGGTGGAAGCTTGTTATTAGAATGGATTAATTTGAGTTGGGAATTAATCTTGGGGAGGTTTATTTGATTTGTGTTCAAACTGCAAGATGGCAACTTGCAAAATTTTCAATTGTGGATAACAAGTTTTAGAATGAAAGGTCCTTTACTTGGCTAGGCGAGGAATGAACCCCACTGTGGGAAGGAGATTTGAGATGGGTATATGTTACATCTTTAAAGTGTATTCTTTCAAATTAATCAACTTCTCTTTCAAGTTTTTCTCCCTTGCTCAAAGCAAGTAATTTGCCTTTGAGCAGATGCCATGTCTGTGACAAAGCATTTAATGGCAGGCACAAATTGCTTAGAACATTAGAGTCTGGGCAAATGTAACATAAAAGAGTTGGGTACTGTTTCTTAAAGTTGCTATAACCTGAATTGGGTGAATTGCTGAGTTTTACTACTGCTAGGATTGTTGGATCAACAGGGTGAAATGTTGGGTGCTGAAGAGACTTGAAAAGTTTTTTTTTCACAGGATTGCTGTCCTTTTTGATATCTGTTGAGTGCTTTATAACAGTGTGGAGTTTTCTTTTAAGCAAATATTTTTATTCTGAATTTCCCTTAAGTCTGCAAAGTGATGTGATTTTCACAGTGAGAAATACTCGTGCGGTGCATGTTTGTCAATATTCCTCAAGAAGAAATAATGAAATTACAAGTAAATAAAGAAATAATCGTAGGCAGGAACTTAAGTGACCCCATTTCTTCCCCCCAATAATGTTAAAAACCAACAGTATTTTCTAAGGATGTTTGTTTTAATTGCTATGCATTCATGAGATGTGAGCATTGCTGGCTAGCCATCATTCTATACCCATCCTTAATTGCCGTTGAAAGGGTGGTGGTGAGCTATCTTCTTGAACTGCTGCAGTCCATGTGGTGGAGAGACACCTAAAATGTTGTTGGGGGGGGGGGGGATGTTCCAGGGTATTGATCCAGCAGCTATAAAAAATAATGATAATAGTTCCATAACCTATTAAATAGTATGAAGAAAAGGAAGAGAATTGGGATTAAACTGGGGTCATGACTGATCTCTGTGGTTTAATTCTACTTCTCATTTCTGAGTTGGTGGGTAATAGTCACTGCATAGAGACAATATTTTGGGTTTCGGAGGGACATCTGAAAAGTAATTTGCAAGGATGAATACTGTAGATTCTCTCCATTGATAGAAATTGGTCTTCATGTTAGACAGGATGTGAGTAGGTGGGGTCAAAAGTTGGGAAGGAGATTGCATGATGTGTTGGATAACTTCAGGTCAATTTGCTTTCACTGTCTGAAATGTTGACTTCTGTTGCAATTGGCAGAACTGTTTTGGGTAAAAACAAAGCGCTCCTGTGCACTGTCTGTAGAGCAAAATACAAGACCCATATTACAGAAGTGTATAATGTTGGAGATGGGCTGTTTAGACCTAGACATTTCCTTATGGGAATAGGACAGTTTTTGAAAAAAAAATTGGATATGGTAAACACACACACACCACCAAAGTATATCCTTCTCTTTTTAAATTCGACTATTGAGGCAGATGCTCCCAAAATAATGGGTGGGTCATCCTGTATTCTATTCAGATTTGTACAAGCTTGACTGTAAGAAGTTCCTGCGACTGCAGTCAAACAATTCATTTCTCCCTGTGTATATAGATAGTTTGTCCTTTAATGTATCTGTGCTATTTGTCTCTGCTACAAAGTCACAAGTTGCAAGTTTTAGCCAGTATCTGGACAAGAATATTTATCTGCCAGTTAGTACTGCTGATGAAAAAGCAGTTGCTATGCACAGTGGACATCAGCCGGAGTCCAGTGGCTAGAGCTTTCCGCTTGCGTGAGAGGGAGTTCCACTCCAGAGATTTGAATTCTGTCTTGAGGGAGTTCTGCTGTCTCAGCTGGTTGCCTTTCAACTGACTTGGGAATTTGACTGCTCTCTGAGGCAGATGCAGAGATCCTATGTTTGGGGTGAGGAATGGGAAATGGTCTTTGGTATCCTAGTTAATGTTTAATCAACATTGTTGAAAACAATTCAATCTTCTCCAGAATGTATTTGTGGGCCTTGCTTTGTGCAAAATGACTATCTAATTTCCCACTTTAAAACATTTCAGAAGCATTTCATTAGCTACAGAGTGCTCTGGAACATCCTGATATTATTCAACACTATATAAATGAAGATCTTTCTTTCAATCCTACAATCCCAATTCATTTGTATGTTCCCTAAGAAACCAGTGGCCAAAACATCCCAGGGTGAAACAGCTGCTAAGTTAACTGATGGCTTCGTTGTTAAGGACACCACCCAGTTCTGCATTGAGCTGCACAGGTTTGTGTTTAATTATTGTTCAGTATTGAATTAGTTTTAGTATCCTGATGTATGGAGGATCAAGAAAGTAAGTTCCATTTGTGATTGCAACTAGAAATTGCTTGTGTAAAAACATAGATGAGGTAGGAATGTCTACCTTTTCTGTGGCTGCAAGCTGACACTTATTGTCAAGATTTAATTATGAAGACTGACAATTTAAGCAAGGTCCAAGAGGGCTGTAGGTGCCCTTAAAAATTTGGGGAATGGGGGAACGGAGGTATTGAATCACATTTCTTTTCTCCCTCATTTTGTGTTAAAACCTTTGTAAAAGGATCAGACAATGAGCTGGTGTCAAGTGGACAAGATATAGTCAGCTCAACGCTGCAGTGAAGCAGAAAGCCACTGAAATGAATCTCGGTTGCTCTGAATTGCCATCTAGTGGCTGTCTGAATACTAGCAACAGGGCAGAATACATGTAGTTGGGATCAAGCAGAAAGGAGAGAGGGGAACAAAGTTTCTGTAAAGCTACAGTGACATCCAGCTGTCCTCTTCGTTGCTGTTGATGTTTGCAGTTTCTCACAGTAATTTTGGAGATAGCATGGAGAGAAATTTCTATATTTACATTAGTTTTGGTTGACCTCTGCATAATCTTAGTCTAGGTACAAAAGGAGGCAATGATACTTCTTTGGGATCTTTAAGTGACAACCTCTTCTCTCTTTATTATAACTTGCTGTAAAATTGTAAATGTGTTCTTTAGAAATTTAAATGACTTTGTTGAACAATACAACTAAACAGAATGCTTGTTCAGCATATCATCCCCCTGCCAACTTATTGGTAGAATCCATTTCTGTGCTTTTCTCCCGTAGCTCAGTAAATCTCTAATTCACATACTTATCTGTTGAATGTTACTGTTGAGTCTCAGATTATTTAAAAACAAACATTTCTTGCTGTCACTTCTTTTTGCACTCAGGTTAACTCTGTATTCCCTAGTTGCCAACCCTGTTACTACTCATTCCTTCATTATATCATCAAGTCTGTTCATGATTTTCAATACCTCCATAAAATCATCTCTTAATTCTCTTCTATGGAGAACAAATATAGCTTCAGTCACACAGTGCAATTGAACTCTTATTCCTAGTACCATCCCAATAAGTCTCTGGTGTCCTCTTCAAGGCCTTAACTGTATGTTGAACGCTATCCAGCTGAGGCATAGTAAGTGTTTGCAATAAAGCTTTGGCATAACTTTCTTGCTTTTAAAATCATCCATTATTAATAAAGCCATGGATCTCCAATGCTTCTTAATAGATTGCCAAACTTCTGTCACCTTCAAAGATTGATATATAATTTACCTGCAGTTTCTCCGAATCCACCACATTTTAAAATTCTACCATTTAGTTAATGTTGCTTCTCCCCTGACTTCCTAACAAAATGAATCACTTCACACTACTTTGGTGTCTGCCCATTACACCAGTCTGACCATAATCTTTCTCATTGTTTAATATATTTCTGTTTTATGTCACCTACAGACTTTGAAATTATGGCCTGGTGATGGTATTTCTCCTTCATAAATGAACAGAATGAAGTGCAGTTAGTATGAGGGTACATGGAGCAACTGTTTGGAGAACTGTTCAATAGCTGGATGTATTTGGGAAAACAAAGAGTAAATGCTGGATATATTTGAATACCCTTTTCTGCTGATGTTTTTTGACCATGGGATGTATCGTAACGACTTATTTCTGTGAAAGTCCTGTGTGATTTCAGTGAGTTGTAATCCGAAGTAATGCTGAACCATTTCTGATGCTCAGCTTGCATGTCCTATCAGCACACGCGCGCACACAGTCTGTATGACAGTTGATATTTACAATGTTGCATTGACGCTGTAGGCTGCCAGGACAGTTTGAGATTTTAATTAACCCATTAAGGTGTGTTTCTTTTAAGTGCTTTGAGGCATTTAACAGAACCACTGGAGATGAATTCTCTCCAAGGTTCTTGGTCATTTCATGGTTGACATGAAAAATATTGACACTGTTAGTGCTGTTAGATTTCCCTCCTCTCAGTGTCTCACATTTGCATTCTGTGTACCTCTTTTTACCAGTGTCAACTTTTCATTTCCAGATTTTCTAAACAAATTAAAATTCTGACATTCCGAAGATATGTCTCAAAAGCTCATCCTCCGGGTAACAGGTCCAGTCCATTGACCTGACACTAACGTACCCTATTTGACCAGCCTACAACTGTTTCTGATTATTGTGAAGCACATCTAAAAATAGACTTGATCCTAAATGGAGCTGTGTGTGTGCGCGCCATATATATATGGATTTCTCATGTGTAAATGAGCACCGAGCTAGGAAAAATTGCTGTAAGCTTGCACATTCTTCATCAAGCATGAACAAACAAGAATGTTAACTGCAAATATAAACCAGCGGAAGAATACTGTCACTAAAGTTTGTCTGCAGTGAAATGGGTGTTTGAAAGCAATGTGCTGTGTCAACTTGAACTGTGATGTAATAGGCCCAGGTGCATATAATGTTCTTTCAGGGTCGAAGCTGAATTTAGCAAGTGCATTCTGAATTATATTGATACTGGGCTTGTATGCTCACAAGTACAAGTCTGTCGGTAGTGCTGGAAAAAATTTAAAAGAATGAATTGAAAACATTGCAGCATAACTGCCTCAATATACTTCTTATTTCTGTATGAATTTAAGAATCATAAAATCATAAGAAATAGGAGCAGTAGGCTATACAACCCATCAAACCTGCTGTACCTTCTAATAGGATCATGGTTGATCTGATTGTGGCTTCAACTCCATTTTACAACCTGTCCCAAAAACCCTCCTTTTGTCAATCAAAAATCTGTCTAATTAAGCCTTCACTGCTCTCTGGGCTAGAAAATTTCAAAGACTTGTGATCTTCTGTAAGAATAAATCACTCCTCATCTACATCCTCAACGGGAGACCTTTTTTTTGACTTTGCAACCCTAGTTCTAGATTCCCCAATGAGGGCAAACATCTTCTCAGTATCTACCCTGCCAAGCACCTTGGAACCTTTCATGTTTCAGTTAGATGACTTCTGATTCTTCTGAGCCCCATTGAATGCATGCCAAATCTGCTCAACCTTTCCTCGTGAGACAGCACCTCCTTCAAATGCACCATCGAACTATTTCAATACAAATCTGTCCTTCCTTATGGAGCCCAGACTGTGTTCAGTACTACAGGTAGTATCCCCAATTTCCTGCTCAGTTAAAGCAAGATCTCCTGAAATTTGGAGTGCATTCCCCTTGCAATAAAGGCCAATATTCTATTTGCTGCCTTAATTACTTGCTGTAACTGCATGCTAATGTTTTGATTCATGTCCTAGGAGGCTCAAATCCCTTTGTATAGCAGTATTCTGCAATCTCTATCCGTCTAAATAATCTGCTTTTGATCTGCCAAAATGGACAACCTCTCACTTTCTCTCATTATACTCTCTTTTTGCCCACACTCTTTGCTTTTATATTTTTTATTGAAAATGTGGTGCTGGAAAAGCACAGCAGGTCAGGCTTATGCCCGAAACGTCGATTTTCCTGCTCCTCGGATGTTGCCTGACTTGCTGTGCTTTTCCAGTACCACACTCTCAACTCTGATCTCCAGCATCTGCAGTCCTCACTTCCTCCTTTTTTTTGTGTCCTCCTGATATATTACTTTCCTACATGTCTTGGGTACCATCAGTAAATCTGGCTACAATCCAATCGGCCCCTTCATCCAAGTCATTGATAGAGATTGTAAATGACTGAAGCACTGGTCCCTGCAGCAATCTACTCGTTAGTTGCCAACCTCAAAATGGCATTATTCCTTTGTAGTTTTGAAATGACCGAGAGGGAATGGAATGGGCAGTTTGTAAATGCAGCGTATTTCTGTGTCTGTGCTGTTTGTTCCTCACCTCTCTATTTCAGAGTAATAATGTTGCATTGAAACAAAGTCATGGAGAACAGTGACTTCGCGAGCCAATTACTTGTCCTTCTGTTTGGATAAAGTCCCAGAAAAGCCACTTTTAATGTTCTGTATCTGAAATAGCCAAAACCTTTTTTGCAGTTTGCAGTGTAGAGGCTTGGGAACCAATTGTCCATAATACACTGGAGTGCTTTCCTTACTGTGATTATGTATTGACAAATAATAATATAATTAATTATTTAACAAATTCCCTTGTTTATGAGAGAATTCCCTGGTGCTTTAATTTGCCAGGTCACTGCTATTACTAGTGAAGTTTACTTCATCAAGTTGAATGGGTCCTCCTGGCGGATTCCAGTACTTGGATCTGTCTTCTAAGAGAATTGTTCGTTAATGTTGAAAATTATTATATGATGTTACAGAAATGTAGAGGAGCATTGATGCATTTTTTGGAGAAATGGAAAAAAATGTTGTTACCCTTTTAGAATAAGGTATTCTCTTCTTTTCCGTATTGAATACCATTTTGACCAGACAAAATTTACAGTCAACATTAACTCCACTGATACACCAGATAGTGTGTACTCTAATCATGACTTGAAATGTAAACTCTGCTGTGTTGTCACATTCACTACCTTTGACACCTCCTCCCTTCCCAAAAACACCCCCAAAACCCCTTCCAAAAAAGCTTTCTGGTCCCACTCCACTGAAGTAATGCTCGAAAGTCATTGATGAAGATACCATGCATGTCTGATCGGTCATTGAAGAAAGGACTACTGTGAGCAAATTGATGTAGCATTAGAGGAATGACTCCATTCACTTCCCACAACCAAAGCAATATGATGTATGCTTGGTATAGTTGTTGACATTTTGCTTGTGAGTCACTATCATTACCATCTTTATCCCCCCCGCCCCCGCACCTTAGTGACACAATACTGTCGCAATCCAGTGCAGTTAATGGGATTGATCTATGTGGCATTACTGTTGATTCCAGGCAGTCTGCTAGCAGATATGAACATTGATTCAGGGGTACTAAGTCAGGAGCTTGCTGCTTTGGGTCCCTTCAGGAGCTCCCAGACTGAGTAGCCTAGGCTAAGAGCAAGCTAAGAGAGAATACACTATGCAGCCACTGTAGGTACAGGATTTCACTCAGGAGTTAAAGCAGGGTTTCAAGGCTGTTTGCAAAGAAGTGTCTCGGGTACCTGACACAGTGTAACCTCAACTGGTGGATTGTGTATGTTTGGAGTGTGTTGTTCCTGATTGGTTGGAAGGAGATTGTACATTAGCTTAAGTCCTTTTATTCTTCATTTGTACCATAATGGGTAGGTGAATGGAAAATCAGAGATTTAAATGCTAAATGTTTGAACTAGTTTGTATGCTATATCAGAACCCTTTATTCTGTTAATGCCAATAACTGCTTGCTACCGTTCTTCTTGTAATGTGTACAGGTTTGGTAGATCTTGATAAATTTCCTGAGGTAGTGCTAAAAGCCTCTGTGATGCAAACATATGTTATGTTGATCATGTGACTGTTCAGAAAATTAATTTTTCTTTCAATGGTTTTTTCAGTACTATGTACAAGCCATGACTTGATTGCAAAGCTATATGAGAGAAGAGCCTTTGTTCTGGTCTGTGATGGCTTGTAAACTGTAGAAAGCTAAAGTAGATGATGTAATGTAATCTGTTCAATATTTTTATACTGTGGATGTTGGGGAGCAGGTGGATAATGCTTTACTAAGTCAGAGTAGTGTATTCATGATCTCCTAAACAAATACCTTTTTAGTTTGTGTTTCCGTGTAATTAAAAGCAATTTTTAAAATATGTTTAATAGTAGTGTGTGTCTTGATTATTCTGACTGTTTTAAAATTGTTAGAGCAGTGGAATATTGAGTTTATCTTACAGGAGTGCCCTGTCCTATTCATAGTTTCCCTCCATGGAGTGAAAAGTTCCTGCACTCAGATAAAATGTGTGTTCTACTATTCCTATTAATATGAGTTATGTTCTAATTAACTTAAAAGTAGCAACTACTGTCTTGCTTTCAGTTTGTTGGGTTAACTATTGGGAAGTTAGCATTTCGGATTCACTGACACATGCTGCTGATCTGAATTGAATTATGTGTCAGCACAGAATTATCACTAGGATTTCAGGCAATTCTTCCCTTTCACCTTCCTCACTTACACTGCAGGGCAAAGGTTTACAATTTGCCCTTCCTGTATCAGACTCCATCTTGAAAGTGTATTTCAGGCCATAGAATGTATTTAGGTAGTCTGTTGGGTCCAGATATAAAACACAACTACAGGCTCAACCACTTCACATATTTCACAGGAGCAAAGTTATAGTTAGCTGAATGGAGCATCACTTTTTTTATGTGAATGGAGAAGGCACAGTAATTGCCATAGACCATTTTGGAAATGAGAGTTGTTTCATTGGAGAAGGTGATCCGTTTTATACCGGATAACTCATGCCTGGTCCAGATATATCTGTGAAGCTGATTTATAGCATTCCAGGAGAGTTGGCTGAAATCAATTTCTGGACAGTTGCTCCCTATGGGCCTCAAGGGAGATTAATCTTTAACAATTATGTAGAACAGTTCCACTTTTTCTTTATCTCCCACCTCTTTCCATCCAAGTACATTATGCTGTCCAGTGGTGAGATCTAGCTAATCTGGTCTTGAAATAGGAAACAGGAGACAGATTAGAACTTTACAAAGTCACTGAATGCACCTTAATTCAAGATAACACTCCTGTGTTTCAAGGAGGCTGTGCTTTTCAGCATGATAAACCAGGCTTTTGTGAGTAACAGTGCAGTGTTTACACTGACCTATACAGTATGCAACTCCTTTTTCCCTTCTCCATTTAAAATTTTCAATTCCAGCTAAGTACAAGCTACCAAAAGTAAGGGACCAATATGAATTCAGTGCTTCACAATAAATTGCTTGGAGAAGGCCTTGTCTTTTTTCATTTGCTGTGCTTTTTAGTTGTGGTGTAGCTAGTTGCTGAAAGTGAGAGAATTGTTGGAACAAACCTTTATTCTCTAGCAAACTTTTCCTGAAGCTCTTAAGATTTCATTTACTCAGAATGTGAGACGGTTCATTTGACAATTTGAGAGGGGAAGAGTTTTTTTTTAACAAAGATGAATGTGATGGTTATATGCCAATGAATCAGCATCTCAGCCCCAATAAGTACTTGAATGGCTTTGGTACTGAGTGGCTGTGCCTCATCAACTGTTGTACGTTGACATTCTGACCATATAC
Organism: Chiloscyllium plagiosum; assembly: GCF_004010195.1. NCBI lineage: Eukaryota > Metazoa > Chordata > Chondrichthyes > Orectolobiformes > Hemiscylliidae > Chiloscyllium > Chiloscyllium plagiosum. Next base: position 48,146,046 of record NC_057734.1, read on the forward strand.
TGGGTCTATTAAGTGTGCTGTTGTTCCCTTGTAGGCTTAACTCTGACTAATAGGAAGAGAATTAATGAATTTTGGATGATAGAGTCAAAATGATTGTGTTTCCCAACCATCTGCTCTTACCATTATCTGTCCTGATGGGTGCCCAAGCTTTTTACCTTTGAGTCACCTGGATATGTACCTCAGGGGCCATCTGTTAGCTACAATATAATCTAATCTGTGGATGCTGAGATGTCTTGGTGTGCTAGTTGATCCACTATGGGGCAACAGGGCCAAGCAACAATTCCTGTCACCCACAGAGACACAATATTCAAACACATAAAAGTACAAGTGCGAAATGTGCAAATAGGAGTGGATTGATGAGCCTCATGGACTGGATTGACAGGGTCTTTGACCTGGATGTGATTTGGATATGCCTGTGACAAATGATCAAATGGATAGTGTTGGAGATATAACCTGATTGAATTCCTCCCCCCCCTACTCTTTCTTTCACCCCCTCCCCCAAATACAAATTTTGGTCCTGGCTGTTAATATAGAGTGTGGAAATAAAGCTAGCTGCGAGAATGATTTAGCCATATTTATGTATATAAAGTATTAAGTAAAATCTGACCACACTGTAGTTCTACATAAGAAAAATGCACCTGCTTTATCTTGTCTTCAAATTGGATATTAATTGTGAAGTATGTCAGACTATACATGCGTGCTGCAGACCTGTTACTATGTGCCTTCAATGGGATATTTATATTTATACACACACACACACACACACACACACACACACACACACACACAGTATAATACTATTGATTGGAGTACAGTTTATATGCAAAATTTCTGTTCTTAGTCTAAGATATTTGTATCTTTATCCCAGTCATTCTGAATCAGATTTTTAAAATGTAGCAATGTTATCCATGTTTGTCTGTTACGAAACTAGAAGTGTTTTTATTTACGTTTGGTAAAGTGACTGAATGCATGCCTGTTCCACGGGTATGTATTGCTTTTGTACTAGTTTGCAAGTTATATCCTCTGTATCATGTACTTACAGGGATGGATGTAATCATAAGACTTATTAATAAATGTCTAGAGTTACTGTGGAGTGTTCATGTCTTCATCAGTGATATCTTGTGGTGCAGCTCACAATAAGCCTGCAATATATCTACAACTTCCCTGTCATCTCACTTATGCTCATGGCCTATGTTCTCTCTTCAGCTTCTCCATCTTGTCAAAGGTTTCTGTAATTTCTTCTCATTCTCGGAGGGCACGTGGGTTTGTTGCTAATGCAAAGGATAATGGTATTAATGTAGTTCGAGGCATCTCTGTCATCATCTCTCCTGCTCTCCTCTCGTCTGTATCCCCAGATTCCTTTGCCTCATCCTCAATCGTTCACTATTGCCTCCACAAGTACTTCATCACCTCTCTGCCTCTTCCCATTAAATATCCTTGCTTCTCTTCGTGTTTTTCCCAGCTTTCTGTTCTCATTACTACACCACCCTTGTGTATGGATCCTTTCTCTTCTTCACCACCTACCCTTCCACTGCATATTCTCACTTCCTGCTGTACAGTTCATTTCTTCGCCAAAACTTTAAATGATCAGACTTTGAACAATGAACTGAGAAACAGGCTTAAAGATCATAGAATCCCTACAGTGTGGAAACAGGACTTTTAGCCCATCGAGTCCACACCGACCCTCTGAAGAGTATCCCATCCTGACACACCTCCCAACTCTATCCCTATAGCCTTGCATTTACCATGGCCAATCCACTTAACCTGCATGTCTTTGGACTTTGGGAGGAAACCCATGCAGACATGGGAGAACGTGCAAATTCCCTACAGTTGCCCGAGGCTGGGATCAAGCCTGTGACCCTGGTGCTGCGAGGCAGCAAAGCCACCTTTTTTTAGGACCATGAAGATTCAAGATGATAAGGATTGAAAGGGTGTAAACTCATGACTAGAACAGAGGGGAAATGAAGCTGGGGTTGCTGCCAATACCAAATTGGACAGATGAGGTAAACCTACCTCAAGACTTGAACTTAGGGACAGTGAATGGACATTAGTACATAAGAGAAAGGAACAGAAAAAGGCCATTCGGCCCATCAAGTCTGCCATTTGATCAAGGCTAAAGTCTCTCAACTTTATTCCCACATAACCTTTTGATCCTATCTGCTATTAAATACACTCAATGACTTGGCCTCTATGGCCTTTTTTGGTAATGAGTTCCATTGATTGAAGAAATTCCTCCTCATCGCCATTCTAAAGGGTTGTCCCCTCACTTTGAAGCTGTGCCTTCAAATCCTTGTCTTTCTTACCAATGGAAACATCTCCATGTCCAAGCTATCCAAGCCTCTAAGCATTCTGTAAGTTTCAGTGAGATATCCCTTCATCCTTCTAAAACTCCATCGAATACAGATTCAGAGTCTTCCAACTGCGCCTTACAGGAAGGAAATTATTCTTTTCAAGTGTGTATCCAATTCCTTTTTAAATGTGACAAATGAATCCATCTTCCATTTTCTTTAGATAATGCATTTGAGATAACTATTTCTTCAGTAATTGTCTGCCACCCCATATCTAATTATTTGAGTTTTTTTCTTAAGCTGTTCTAATGTTGCCAACAGTATGCAAACATATTCACGGATTGTTGTTTATTATTGTTGAGAGGAAAGCACAAGAACTGAGAGTCAGTGAAGTGGTGAGTTCACATGTTGTGGAGCTTGAGATGTTTACTATTATGGATCTTGTCAAGAAGGAATTTACAGTGATGTACATTTTGCAGATTGGGACGGGGAAGTATTGGGAGCCAACAGAACAGAAAGTGGGCTGAAATTGCGGATGACCACTGAGAAATGGTCCAGGATGAGGTTACAGAGATAGGGATCAGTGTTGGGATGTAATCAAGGAGAAGATTACAGAGAGGGGGTTGGATGGGATTGCAAAGGGGTTACGAGGTGCAATGTTTCACAACTGAGCTTGAGGATAGGCTAATTGGGACAAGCCTTAGTATGGGTGAGGACATGGTGATGTGGGTGAAGCATCAATGTAGAGTAGAGTTGCAACATGCTGGATGCAGTGTGCTCTATACATTGTAGAAACTGTGAAGTCAGCAAGGAATGTGTTGGTAAATCCAACAGTGAGTAGGGAAACGCATGGACTATCAGTTGGCTGCAGGAAGGGTCATGGGAAAAGGCTGAGCGCGTTTCGGGAAGTGATCGAGCTGTCTTGAACTCAGGATGTTCTAAACCAGAGGCATAGCTGACCGCTTGAAGAAAACCCACCAATATTTTCCAAGGGCAACTAGGTGGATCGATAACAAAAGCGTCTGTGACAGTAACGTCTGCACCTGAGAAAGTATCTAAGTCTATAGTTTAAGAAAAAAGAGTGGCTATTTGTTCATGATGTGTACATTGTTTTGCCATTATTCTGGTGTTGGTGAGTTGGTTAACATATTAAAGAGCTCTCTGAAGGAAAGGTGTAAACATACAGTAATGCAGATGATGGAGATTTGAAATTAAAAAAAGGTGCTGGAAAAACTCAGCATGTCTGGAGTATCTGTGGGGAGACAAAAGAGTTAATGTTTCAAGTTCAATATGACAACTCTGTGAACTGAAAGGTTCGCGAAAAGTGATGTTTTGTATAATGGGGAAGGGGAGCAATTGGAACAGATAGGTCAGGTGTCCAGAGCAAAAGAAATATTAATTATACAGAAAACATAACAATGAAAAATACGTGTTAATAACAGAAAATGGGTCCTGAGCACAAACGCAAGCAAACAAGACTGGAGGTCATAATCAAAATGGAGAACAGATCTCATAGTTGAGATCAACATGAAGGTTTGAAATCTATAAAATGTGTAAGTGGAAAATGAGATGCTGCTCTTCCAGCTTGCATTGGATTTGCTGGAACACTGTAGCTGGTCTCGGACAGAAATGTAATTAGAAGAGCAAGATGGCATATTAAAATGGCGAGTCATTGGAGTGAAGGTGTCAGTAAAGCAGTTGTGATCTCGCCAATCCAGAAAAATCACTCATGAGCAGTGAATACATTAGATGAGATCAAAAGTCTCAATGTTAGCTCTCCACACATGTTTACCATACCTGCTGAGTTTCTCCAGAATCTTCTGTTTTTATAATCTGAAATATAACAATGAATATCCAGACAATTTTGCAATTTTAACAATCCACCTTTCCAATCTATGGGAGTTTTGGCCATTTCCACTTCCCTGTCCTAGTTTCATTGCTGTTTTGCAGTGATCTAATTTTAAACACTTGTCAAATGTTAACGTTCTGATTGAGCACTGGGCCAATAGATAAATTGTTCCACTTGCTGGGCCTTTTGAATCATGGCACAAACTTCTCGGAAAATGGGTGCAAAGGTCCACTTTAAAAAATACTAAATATTTCAAACGTCATCTACTGGGTGTGAAATTTGAACTACAAATAAAATATTAGCTGCCTGTGACGCATATCGACAACGTAACTTGGATGTGTTGCCAGTGGGTTTAAGGATAGAAACCACAAGTGCAAGTTACTTTGTTTATGGTGATACAGACTGTCCCCTCAGACTTAGTTTCTGATGTAAACAGGGGTTTCCTGAAATAAAGGCAGAAAATACTAGAGAAACACAACATCTGTGCAGAGAGAAAGAAAGTTAATGTTTCATGTCTGGTACCAGATCTGTAAAGCAGACTCGAAATGTTAACTCCCTCATAGCCCTACACACGGATGAAAAAAACCCACCATTTCGACTGGGACAACACATCTATCCTGGGACAGGCTAAGCAAAGACATACCAGAGAATTCCTAGAGGCCTGGCACTCCAACCACAATGCCATAAACAACATATAGATCTAGATACCATCTATCAACCCCTCAGAAAATGAACAGGAAATGACATCACCACAAACCCCCAGGAACCCCATCGAGGACAAACATATAAATAGAAAGCAGGAGACAACAGCTTCGCTTCACTTGGAGGTCGCCACTGATGATGTTACCTAGCCAGGTAATGAAACGTCTGGATATCAAACCTACAGCTCAGCGAGCAAACCTACACCCTAAAATCTCTTTCTCTCTTCCCAGATGCTGCCAGACATAGCACAGTACAGCACAGCACAGGCCCTTCGGCCCTCGATGTGCCGATCTTTTATCCTACTCTAAGATCAGACTAACCTATATACCCTTCATTATACTATCTTCTAAGCGCCTATCCAAAAGTTGCTTAAATGTCCCTTATGCATCTGACGCTACTACCACTCTCTATGTAAAGAACCTATCTTCAACATCTTTCCTAAACCTTCCTAAAATTATGCCTCTCATGATAGCCATTTCCACTCTGGGAAAAAGTCTCTGGATGTCAACTCTATCTATGGCTCTCATCATCATGTACACCTCTATCAAGTCACCTCCCATTCTCCTGAGCCTGAGCAACCTCAATCGTTATTCAAAAGGCAGCATCCTGGTAAATCTCCTCTGCACCCTCTCTAAAGCTTCCACATCTTTCCTATAATGAAGCGACCAGAACGGAACACAATATTCCAAGTGTGATCTAATTAGGGCTTTATAGATCTGCAGCATAACCCTGTGGCTCTTAAACTCAATCCCCCTGCTAATGAAAGCCAATACACCATATGCCTTCTTAACAACTCTGTCAACTTGGGTGGCAACTTTGAGGGATGTATGGACATGGACCCCAATATCCCTCTGTTCCTCCACACTGCCAAGAATCCTGCCTTTAACTCTGTATTCTGCATTCACATTTGACCTTCCAAAGTGAATCACTTCACGCTTTTCCAACTTTAACTCCATCTGCCACTTCTCAACCCAGCTCTGCATCCTGTCAATATCCCGTTGCAACCTACAACAGCCCTCCACACTATCCACAACTCCACCAATTGTTTGTGTCATCAGCAAACCTTACTAAACCACCCTTCCACTTCCTCATCCAAGTCATTTATAAAAATCACAAAGAGCAGAGGTCCCCTGCGGAACACCACTGGTCACCAAGCTCCAGGCTGAATATTTTCCATTCATTACACTCTCTGTCTTCTATAGGCCAGCCAATTCTGTATCTAGACAGCCAGGTTTCCCTGTCTTCCCTGCCTCCTTTCTTTCTGAATGAGCCCACCATGGGGAACTTTGTCAAATGCCTTGCTAAAATCCATGTACACCACATTCACTGCTCTACCTTCATCAATGTGTTTTGTCGTATCCTCAAAGAATTCCGTAAGGCTTGTGAGGCATGACCGACCCCTCACAAAGCCATGCTGACTATCTGTAATCAAACTATGGTTTTCCAAGTAATCATAAATCCTATCTCTCAGAATCCTCTCCAATACTTTGCCCATCACTGACATAAGACTGACTAGTCTGCAATTCCCAGGATTATCCCTATTCCCTTTCTTGGCCAAAGGAATAACATTTGCCACCCTCCAATTGTCTGGCAGTACTCCAGTGGACAGTGAGGACACAAATATCATGCCAAAGGTTCAGGTGGAAGGAGGTTACACCTCCTCCTACCCTGCCCCCTGTAAAAACGCCATCCCATATTCCCAATTCCTTCGCCTCCGCCGCATCTGCTCCCAGGAGGACCAGTTCCAATACCGTACAACTCAAATGGCCTCCTTCTTCAAAGACCGCAATTTCTGCTCCAACGCAGTCGACAATGCTCTCCACCGCATCTCCTCCACTTCCCGCACCTCTGCCCTTGAACCCCGCCCCTCCAATCGCCACCAGGACAGAACCCCACTGGTCCTCACCTACCACCCCACCAACCTTCGGATAC
>NC_057734.1:48153270-48158536 GCF_004010195.1 Chiloscyllium plagiosum
CTTCTTCCCGACCTCTCCGTCCCCACCCCCTCTCCGGCCTATCACCCTCACCCTCACCTCCTTCCACCTATCGTATTCCCAGCGCCCTCCCCCCAATTCCCCTCCCCCTACCTTTTATCTCAGCCCACTTGGCACATCAGCCTCATTCCTGAGCTTATGGCCAAAACATCAATTCTCCTGCTCTTTGGATGCTGCCTGGCCTGTTGTGTTTTTCCAGCACCACACTTTTCATTCCTCAATCTTAAGTAAGCTTCCTTCTTCCTCTTGGCTAGATGTTCCACATCCTTTGTCACCCAAGGTTCTTTCAACCTACCATCCCTTCCTTATCTCGGTGGGACAATCCTGTCCAGCATGATCAGCAAGTGCTTCCTAAACACCCTCCACATTTCTGTCATGCATTTCCCTGTTCCCAATTTAGGTGTCCCCCCTTCCTGCCCAATAGCATTGTAATTCTCCCTCCCCCAATTAAATACTATCTCATACTGTCTGCTCCTATCCCTCTCAATGAGTTTAGTAAAGGTCAGGGGGCTGTGATCACTATCACCAAAATGCTCTCCCACCAAGAGATCTGACACCTGGCATGGCTCGTTGCCAAGCACCAAATCCGATATGGCTCCCCTCTAGTCAGCCTACCTACACATTGAGTCAGGAACCCTTCCTGGATACACCTGACAAAAACTGCTCCATCCAAACTATTTAAACTAAGGAGGTTCCAATCAATATTAGGGAAGTTAAAGTCACCCATGACAACAACCCTGTTTCTACTGCAACTTGTTGAGTTTCTCCACCCCTTTCTGTTTTTCAGATTTCCAGTAACTGCAATATTTTGCTTTTAAAGGAGGTTTTGCTATATCTGAATCTGAGAATAAAATTGCTCATCTCCCAGTTCCAACAAACTCCAAGCACAATTCTCAGAATATGAAAGTTTTCCAAATATTGTCCAAAAATATTTCAAACAATTCATTTGGGGGCAACATGGTGGCTCAGTGGTTAACACTGCTGTTTCACAACACCAAGGATTCCAGTCTCAGATGACTGTCTTTGTGGAGTTTGCACATTCTTCCCGTGTCTGTGTGGGTTTCCTCCGGGTGCTCCGGTTTCCTCCCACAGTCCAAAGATGTGCAGGTTAGGTCAATTAGCCATGCTAAATTGCCCAAAGAGATGTGTAGGTTAGGTGTATTAGTCAGGGGCAAATATAAGATAGGAGAATGGGCCACTCTTCGGAGGGTTGATGTGGACTTGGGTTGAAAGGCCTGTTTTCACACTGTAGGGATTCAAAATTTGTTAGAATCATAGCCTGTTCTTCTCCACAGGAGACTTTGAACAGTTACCCTATATTAATGTTTTTCTTGCATTGTATAGATTACCTTCATTAAGCTGTACATACGTGACCCAATCCAACATTGGAAAAGCATACGTTATCATTGCATCCAACAGTGTGAAAACAGGCCCTTTGGCCCAACAAGTCCACACCAACCCTCCGAAGAGTTCCCCATTACTCAGCATTTATCCCTGACTAATGCACCCCTCAATGCTAAGGGCAGTTTAGCAAGGCTAATTCACCTAACCTGCACATCTTTGGACCATGGGAGGAAACTCTACACAGATAGTCGCCTGAGGCTGGAATCTAACCCGGGTCCCTGGCGCTGTGAGGCAGCAGTGCTAACCACTGAGCCACCATGCAGTGTCTATCTTGCCTGTTCTTGGAAATATGATGATCTCCATCAACGTTCTTCACATCCATTGAATTATTTCAGTGTAGGTGTGTAGGTCAGCATAACAATGTACAGTTAGACTTAACAATTGATAAAGATAAGGACTGACCATTTTGTTTTGGTTTCAGGAGAAGCTTGACCCTGACAGCGCAAGAGCTCCTTTACACACAAGCAAAATGCTGTGGATGCTGGAAATCTGATATGAAAAGAAAATGCTGGAAATACTTTGAAAGCCAGGCAGTACCTGGAGAGAGAAAAATGGAGTTAACATTAAAGCTCAATGTCTTTTGGCAAAAACCCTTCATGGTTATTGGTTAGAAGGGCTCTTTACCTTTATTCAACTTGTACATTGAGAAATATCAATGTGGTATCAGTTGCCTTAACTCCAACCCCCCACCACCCAGACAAATCCATCTCCCTCTGAACCGACTGCACTCTGTGCTCTCAGATCCAACCCTTACTTTGTAATCAAGCTGCCGACAAGAGTGATGCTGTTGTTGTCTGTCATACTGACATCTAGCACAGACTTCCCTAGCACTGTGGCTGACAGGGCCCTTAGTCGGATCCAACCCATCTCCTGCACTTCAGCCTTCACCCCTCTCTTCTATCCCATAACATGGATACAGTCCCCCTTGTCCTCACCTACCACCCCACCAGCATCCACATCCAAAGGATTATAAGCTCTCATTTCTGTAACATTCAGCAGGATGCCACAATCAGACACACATTCCCCTCCCCTGTCAGCATTCCACAGGGCTGTTCCCTCCTGGTCTATTCCTCCTCCAGTTCCAACATCTCCCCACACCCTCACGGCACCTTCACCTGCAATCACAGAAGGTGGAACACCTGCCTGCTTACTTCCTCCCTCTTCATTATCGAAGGGCTCAAACACACCTTCCCAATGAAGCAGACACTCTGTCCATAAAAATGACCCAGTCCTGCCTGCCAATTCAACACACCACCATGTCCCTGGCCGACATATCTTTGTCAGGTTTGCTCCAATGAACCTCAATGCAAGCTTATGGAATGACATCTCATTTTCCACTTGGGGACCCTGCAGCCTCTAGGACTCAGCATCAAGTTGAATAACTTTAGAGCCTGATTCCATCCTTCCATGTTTTTTACCCACCTCCAGTCATGACATTGGTTGCTTTCAGCAGATCCTACTCATTCTCTCCTACTCTCAGCTTTCATTACCATTTATTTAGCTTCTCTCCTCTCCTAGTTTACTATCAATAATCCCCTTGTTTACCTACCTCTTTCATATCCCCCTCTGCCTTTCTGGACTCTGTCTCCACCTATACACTCACCTGTCTCATCCTCCCCAACTCACCTTCAGCATAATGACCACTTTTTCCAAGCTCCATCCATTCTGATGGAGAGTCACCGGACTCAAAACATTAACCTTAATTTCTCCCCACAGGCCTGTTGAATTTCACCAGCAATTTCTGTTTTGTCTTCATGATTACTAATGTAGGTTTTTCAACGTCCCCACAAACAGTACTTAATTGAATTCTCTATTTTGAAAGCAAATTTGCATTTGCTGTATATAGGAAGAGCAATGTAATGGTAATATTATTGGGATGATAATACAAGGGAAGCTGGCACCATTGTGGTAATGGACTGGTAATCCAGAAATCCAGGCTAATGTTCAGATGGCATGGTTTCAAATCTTACCATGACAGATGGTGAAATTATAAATCTATACAAATCAGCATCCTTCTCTGGTTGGGTCTGCAGACCCACACTATGTTTGACTCTTAATTCTAATATGACATGATTTAGTAAGTCGTGCAAAAATGCTTGGAAATCTTATAGCAAACCACTACACTTTCTTCTCTTCAATACTATAAAGTCCTCCTCACTGACATTTGGTGACTTATGCCAAAGTTGGAGAAATGTCCCACTAACAGATCAGATCTAATCTCTGCAGTCCCACCATTTTCCAGTCATGGAGAGTGGTGGACAATTAAACCACTCGGGGTGGGGTTTCTCATAGATGGAGTCCACATCAGTGCACAAGACAAGGCAAAAGCATTTGCAACCATCTTTAGCCCGAAATGCCAAGTGGACAGCCCACCTCAATCTCTTCAGAGGTCCCCATCATCACAGATGCCAGTCTTCAACAAATCCAATTCACTCTGTGTAATATGGGGAAACAGCTAAAGGTGCTGGCTATGGTGTTGACAACATTATGGCAACAGTACTGAAGACTTGTGCTCCAGAATAAACAGCACCCTGAGCCAAGCTGTTCCAGTACAGATACTGCCTGACGTGGAAATTATCTCAAGTATACACAAAAAGCAGGAAAAACTGAACCTGCTCAGTTAATGCTCTATCGGTCTCCTCTCAATCATCAATGAACACTAACAAATGGAATATACTCAGCAATAACCTCCTCATTGTAGTCCAGTTTGGGTTCTGCCAGAGCCACCAAGCTCCTGACTTCATTCGTATCTTGATCCAAACATGGACAAAAGAGCTGAATTCAAATGAAGTGAGAGTAACTGACCTTGATATCAAAGCAACATTTGACTAAGATTAGCAGGAGCCTGAATAGAATTTAAGTCAATGGGAATTAAGGTAAAACTTCCCACTGGTTGGATTGCACCTAGCACAAAGCTAGATGGTTATGGTTGCAGAAAGCCATTTGTTGCAACCCCAGGACATTGCTACAGGAGCTCCTTAGGCCCTACCATTTTCAACTACTTTGTTGATGACCTACCCCAAAATAAGATCAGAAGTGGGGATGTTCATTGTGCACTCATCAATGTTCAGCACCATTTGCGACTCCTCAGAAACTGAAGCCGTTCATGTTCAGAATTCTTTGGCTAGTAACTCACCTCCTGATTTCTCAAAGCCTGTCCACCAGCTACAAAGCACAAGTCATAGAGTCATAGAGATGTACAGCATGGAAACAGACCCTTCGGTACGACCCGTCCATGCCGACCAGATATCCCATAATGGAACATTCCATATTTGCCCGGACTTGCACAGTTCCAAGTCAGTTCGGACAAAGCCACCAATTTGATCAATTCCCTGTCCACAATGTTAAACATTCATACTCTCCATCACCAATGCACAGAGGCAACAGTGTGCACTATATACAAGATGGCATTACAGCAACCTATCAAGCTTTCTTAGCATCTTCCAATTCCTCAACCTGGAAGGGCAAGGGTAGCAGATACATGAGAACACAACCACTTGCATGTTCCCCTCCAAGCCACCCACCATCCTGACTTGAAAGTATGGCACCATTCCTAACAGAACGATGGGGTTCCCTATTGTACATGGACCCTACCTTCTTAAAGCTGAAAATGTGTTGCTGGAAAAGCGCAGCAGGTCAGGCAGCATCCAGGGAACAGGAGAATCAACATTTCGGGCATAAGCCCTTCTTCAGGAATGAGGAAAGTTTGTCCAGCAGGCTAAGATAAAAGGTAGGGAGGAGGGACTTGGGGGAGGGGCGTCGGAAATGTGATAGGTACTACAAACAAACCATTATCTCCCAGACCGTCCATAACCTCATCACCTCGGGGGATCTCCCATCCACC
>NC_057734.1:48158621-48167128 GCF_004010195.1 Chiloscyllium plagiosum
GGATGCAGTAGATGATGTGTGTGGAGGTGCAGGTGAATCTGTGGCGGATATGGGAGTTTCCTTTGGGGCCTTGGAGGGAGGTGAGGGGGGAGGTGTGGGCGGAAGTCTTGCACCTCCTGCGGTTGCAGGGGAAGGTGCCGGGAGTGGAGGTTGGGTTGGTGGGGGGTGTGGATCTGACGAGGGAGTCACAGAGGGAGTGGTCTTTACGGAATGCTGATAGGGGAGGGGAGGGAAATATATCCTTCTTAAAGACTATTAGCGATGGACAATAAATGCTGTCCCAGCTCACTTCTCATGAATAAACTTAAAGATAAATTATGGTTGCAATTTGTTGTGTATCCTAGCAATTTGTAAAGAATAAAGCACTCATTCCCATTGGAAGTCCTTATACATATCCCAACAAGGATTGGTATAGCGTTACTCAATAAATTGCTCACCAAGTGGATATAGGTACAGTCTATATTACTGCTGAGGGAAGTCTGGGACGCCTGTCTATTTTAAATGATGAGGAAATCACTGCTGTGGAAATCTTTTAACTGAATCTTAACTCCTATCACATCCAGCTCACTGAACTATTCTGATTCCTGGTTCACCATTCCTCCAATTTAAAGTTTTCAGCCTCTTGTTTGAATGCCTACACAGCCTCACCCTATCTTCCTAATCACCCTCTATTCTATAAGCTGCCCACAAAGCTCTGCTTTCCTGTCTGACTTTTACGACTCCTACAGCCTCCATTGTCTTCACTCAATAATTGGCTGCCTTGCCTCCGGCTATCTACTCACAGGGTAAACGAAGCAGCAATATTGGAAATGTACACACTGGTCAATTCAAAATGTACAAGCTGAGACCAACTGTGTCATTTGCCAGTTTTTCTTGATTTTTCAGATTAAATTACTTACAGTGTATAAACAGACCCTTCGGCCCAACAAGTCCACACCAACCCACCGAAGCGCAACCCACCCAGACCCATTCCCTTACATTTACCCCTTCACCTAACACTACAGGCAATTTAGCACAGCCAATTCACCTAACCTGCACATCTTTGCATTGTGGGAGGAAACCCCCGCAGACACGGAGAGAATGTGCAAACTCCACACAGACAGTTGCCTGAGGCAGGAATTGAACCTGGGTCTCTGGCGCTGTGAGGCAGCAGTGCTAACCACTGTGCTGCCCACTGAGAAAGGAAGTTTTCCATAGAGTCCCTACAGTGTGGATCCAGGCCATTTGGCCCAACAAGTCCATACTGACTCTCTGAAGAGTATCCCACCCAGGCACAACCCCCTACCCTATCCCTGTAACTCTGCATTTCCTATGATCAATTCACCTAACCTGCACATTTTTGGACTGCGGGAGGAAACCCACGCAGGGGAGAATGTGCTAACTCTACGCAGACAGCTGCCGAGGGCGGAATTGAACCTGGATCCCTGGTGCTGTGAGGCAGCAGTGCTAACCACTGAGCCACCGTGCCATTTCCTTCTGGGAATGAGCCTTAAGCTCTTGAATTACTGACTTAAAAGACTTCCACTTTCCTTTCCTCCATCCAGACCCTGCTTAAAACCATCTTGAGCCTTTACTTGCATGCTCCTAATGTTGGTGTGTTTGGCTCACTTTCTACTTCACTTGTTCCATCCAGTTCCCACACTATCTAAGGTGCAGGGAGCTATCAGTTGCGTAATGTGACCAGTCCAACACCTATTCTTGGCCCTGACAGCCAACTCTTATAAGCCGAAAGACCTTTTATCTTCTCTCACCATCCTCCCTGTTTGAACAGAGAGTTCTTTTGGACTGTGCAGTGAAGTAATACGCATGGACCGGGGATGTTTTGAAGGAATAAACAATTAGCTGTTCAGTGATCCATTAGTTGGGTTTGTTCAATAATTGACTTGATGGGCTCATCAGTGTTACTATGCTCAGGAACTGGCTACAAGATGAACAGGCCCCTGCTGAGGCCTGTTAAAGGTTATCACCATGTCAACAAGCATGTCAATGTTAATATTTAACTTTATCAATAGCCTAGCTAGTTGGAAATTAGGTTGGGAAAGAAAATGCTAAAATGGCAATTTTACTTTTTAGTAAAAACTCTTTTTCAATCAGCAGCAGTGATCTTGCACATTCTTTGAAGAATTCATCTCTCTTCCTAATTACAAATTCTGCTTCCCACCAGCAGCATCACCATACAGTAGGTCTGCCATAGCCTTTCAGAGTTCCTTGAAAGTGTGTTACAGGTAGACAGGGTGGCGAAGAAAGCATTTGGTAAGCTTGCCTTCATTGGTCAGAACACTGAGTACAGGAGTTGGGGCGTCATGTTGCTGATGTACAGGACATTGGTTAGGCTATTTTTAGAAAACTGTGTTCAGTTCTGGTCTCCCTGCTATAGGAAAGATGTTGCTAAACTGGAAAGGGTTCAGAAAAGATTTACAAACATGTTGCCAGGATGGGAGTGTTTGAGTTATGAAAGTTTGAGAGACTGGAAAGGCTGGTACTTTTCTTCCTTAAGTGTAAGAGGCTGTGGGGAGCTCTTACAGAGGTTTATAAAGTCATGGGGGGGCATAGATAAGGTGAATAGCCAAGTTCTTTTTCCCAGGGTAGGGGAGTCTAAAACTCAAGAGGTGGTTAAAGGTGAGAGGGGAAAGATTTAAAAGAATGAGCTGCCAGAGGAATTGGTAGAGGTGGGTACAGTTACAACATTTGAAAGACATTTGTATGGGTATATGGATAGGAAAGGTTTAGTAAGATATGAGCCAAAAGCTGGCGAAGGATCTAATTCAGTTTGGGAAGCCTGGTCAGCATTGACAAGTTGACCAATGGGTCTGTTTCTGAACTGTACGACTTTATGACTGAAGTTATCTAGACATTTTATAATGATATAGTTCTGCTTTACCAGGGTTGTTACACATTGGGATCAATTTAGCCACTTCACGTTTGGGACCAATATTTTTTAATTGACATCCCATAGTGTTCATGTTGGCTGTAAGCAGGAAATGGAAGATCAACAGTTAATTAGAGCATCTTGACCAAGTTGTATAACTCCTTACATTTCAGAACTAACTGCCATCAGTAACTGTTAAAGTTTGTGTGAATCAATCTCTGAGGTTATTCATGGGTAATGAGAAGATGGCACCTGAGAATGAGACACAATGGGGGTGAGTTGGTTCTTTTGGCTAGATGGCTGGTTTATGACTCAAAATTATGTGAACAACCCACGTTCAACTCCTGCACCAGCTGAGGTTACCATGAAGGACTCTCCTTCTCAGTTTTTCTCCTTGCCTGAAGTGTGTTGACCCTTGGCTTAAACCACCACCAGTCACCTGTCTCAAAGCAGAGTGCAGGCCTCTCTGGTAGGTCAATGGTGTCTTGACTTTACTGGGCCTTCAGGAGAACATCAGAGAGAGTAAAGAAAAGATTTACATTTATATATTGCTTTCAATTGCCACTGGACTACCCAAAGTGCTTAAGAACCAATTACATACTTTTATCGTGTTGTCAGCATTGTAGGAAAAGTTTTAGCCAACATATTCGGATCAAGATCCCACAAACAGCAGGGGGTCATGACCAGATAAACTGCTTCTTATGATTTTAATTGATGATAATCCGGTTACTGGGGATAACTCCCCTTCTTCTTCACCAGAATGGTTCCATGGGATTTGTTATTTTCCAGCCTCAGAAGACCTCAGTTTAGCTGAGCTTCGTCTGAAAGACTGTATCTTTGAGAGTGCAGCAATGCTTCACTACTGCAGTGGACAGTCAGCCTGACTTTATGCGTACGCTTTTAGAGTGGGACTTCAAACCAGAACCTTCTGATGCAGAGCTGACAAAGCCACTGAGTCAAAGACAGAAGGATTCATCTGACAGTGGAAAACTCTACAGATACCAAGTTTGTTCTTCCATGTTAATTTGTGGCAGTTCCACCTCTGACAAGGATTTATAGCAAAGTAAGTATTCCTTTTCAGAACATGAGCGAGTCCACTGGGGAGAGTTCATTTCATCCACTCGTCCTTGAGTTCTTGGCCATCACAGAGTCCTTGCTAGTTTCTTATTGTAATGCAAGGAATTCTGGGTGGAAGCCACAAGTTCCATTGGGATCATGCTTGGCAATGATGTTGAGGAGGCAAGTGGTATTATCACAAGACTATTAATTCAACTAATGTCCTGGAGACCCAAGTTCAAATCCCGCCACGGCAGAAGATAGAATTTGAATTCAATAAGAATCCAGAATTAAAGATCTAATAATGACCATGAAGCCCTTGTAAATTGTCAGGAAAAGCCATCTGGTTCATCAATGTCCTTTCAGGAAGGAAATCTGTCACCTTTACCTGGTCTGGCCTACATGTGACTTCAGACCCACAGCAATGTGCTTGATTCTTAACTGCTCTCTGGGATGGGCAGTAAATGCTGGCCTAGCCAGGGATGCCCTCATCCCAAGAAGGAATAAAAAAACTGCCTTTTCATGGATAAAATCCATCCATTAAATCTCAAAAGAGAAGGCATCTGCAAATATTTTTATGTCATCACCTTCTGAAAACTTATCTGAATAAAAAAGCCATTATACTACACACTGAACAATGGGTGAATCAGCAACATTTGCAGTCTAATTGACAGCACCAGAAGAGACCTGCATAGATGACTAAAGGTGAGGTTAGAGAAATCTGAAGCTATTGGAAGAATAAAGTATTCAATGTTGTTGTACAGGAGCAAACAGCAAAGTACCAAAATTCCTGATCTAACGCAGCTGGAACATCACAGCACAAATCAGCTGAGGCTGCTTAGAGCTGTCGTGGGACACTCTGTCGAGTCCTGTTCATTGAGACACAATGGAAACAGTCAATCCAGAAAGCAATGTAGATGAAGAGCTCTCAAGATGAGTCCATAATCTCAGAAGATTGAACATGGGTCCTATCACCTTGAAAGAAGAGGAACCTTGTGGAGAGATAGAATATTAGATGCTGTTTAAATCATAACATGTGGGCCTCATGTCTGGGGAGTGGGACTTGTCTACTGAGGTAGGATGGGCTGAGATTAGAAACAGGAAAGGAGAGGTTACTCTGTTGGGTGTTTTCTATAGGCGTCCAAATAGTTCCAGAGATTTAGAGGATAAGATAGCAAAGATGATCCACAATAGGAGCAAGAGTGACAGGATAGTTGTTATGGGGGACTTTAACTTTCCAAATATTGACTGGGAATACTATAGTTCAAGTATTTTAGATGGGTCAGTTTTTGTCCAATGTGTGCAGAATGGTTTCCTGACACAGTATGTAGACAAGCCAACAAGGGGCGAGGCCACATTGGATTTGGTACTGGGTAATGTCCCCGGCCAGGTGTTAGATTTGGAAGTAGGTGAGCACTTTGGTGATAGTGACCACAATTCAGTTAGGTTTACTTCAGTGATGGAAAGGGGTAGGTATATACCGCAGGGCAAGAGTTATAGTTGGGGGAAAGGCAATTACAATAAGATTAGGCAAGATTTAGGACGCATAGGATGGGGAAGAAAACTGCAGAGGATGGACACAATTGAAATGTGGAGCTTATTCAAGGGCCAGCTACTGCAGATCCATGATAAATATGCACCTGTCAGGCAGGGAGGAAGTTATCAAATGCAGGAGCTAAAGGTTTACTAAGGAAGTTAAATCACTTGTCAAGAGGAAGAAGAAGACTTCTGATAGGATGAGACATGAAGGCTCAGTTAGGGGGCTTGAGAGTTACAGGTTAGCCAGGAAAGACCTAAAGAGAGACCTAAGAGCCAGGAGGGGACATGAGTAGTCATTGGCGGATAGGATCAAGGAAAACCCTAAAGCTTTCTATAGGTATATCAGGAATAAAAGAATGAATAGAGTAAGAATAGGGCCAAGAGTCAAGAGTGTGGTGCTGGAAAAGCACAGCAAGTCAGGCAGCATCTGGTAGTGTATATGAGCACAGTTCTCAGTATGCAGGTACATAGATCCTTGAAGGTTGCCACCTAGGTTGATAAGGTTGTTAAGAAGGCATACGGTATATTAGCTTTTATTGGTAGAGGGATTAAGTTGGGGAACCATGGGGTCATGCTGCAGCTGTACAAAACTCTGGTGCGACTTCATTTGGAACTTTGCGTACAGTTCTGGTCACTGCATTAGCGGAAGGATGTGGAAACTTTGGAAAGAGTTCAGAGGAGATTTACTAGGAATTTGCCTGGTATGGAGGAAAGGTCTTACAAGGAAAGGCTGAGGGACTTGAGGCTGTTTTCATTAGAAGAAGGTTGAGAGGTGACTTAATTGAGACGTACAAGATAATCAGAGGGTTAGATAGGGTGGACAGCGAGAGCCTTTTTCCTTGAATGGTGATGGCTAGCACGAAGGGACATAGCTTTAAATTGAGGGGTGGTGGATATAGGACAGATATCAGAGGTAGTTACTTTGCTCAGAGAGTAGTAGGGGCGTGGAACGCACTGCCTGCAACAGTAGTAGTCTCACCAACTTAAAGGCCATTTAAATGGTCATTGGATGGGCATATGGATGAGAATGGAATAATGTAGATTAGATGGGCTTCAGATTGATTTCACAGGTCAGCGCAAACACCATGGGCCGAAGGGCCTGTTCTGCGATATAATGTTCTATGTTCTAATAAACATCGATTCACAGTTATCAAGAAAACTGGCCCGAGCTTGTATCGATAAGCATAGGACCCACACTAGAATGTAATCATACATCAATTTAAGACAAAATTGTATTGCCTCAGCAGAATCTGAAGAATCACAAGGCATGATTGGACAAGAGAATCCTCAGATGAAGTCCTGAAGGTGATGGCTTAATGAGGTAAAATACTCGAAGATTTACCTGATGTGAGGCAAAGTCAGGCATAGTCCAATCTACATCTACAATGCGCCATCTTGTAGCATCAGCTCAAAAGCTGATGCCCTTTCTGAGCCCTTTAATACAGTCAATGATCTGCTGGGACAATTTTGGAAGATTCAGGTGCAGGGTCACCTCAAATCTCCATTCAAAACAGCATCAATTTTGGTTCAGTACATTCTCATATGTGATGGGCCCCATGGCATGTCAGACTGATAACTTCATCAGTCCTAGCAGCATTCACTGATAAGTCTTTGTCAGATTTATTCTAGTCAAAAGAAGATTTTACTTTAAGGAAAACCATTGAGGTGATGACTAAAGCAGAAGTCTAGAAGTGCTCAGATCAATCCTGGGAGGAGAAGATCAACCTTATCATGAGAGATCAGCAGCATTCAGTTTTTAAGGTATAAATCCCCTAAAGATCCACATGAGAAGCCAATACAGAAAGTAGGATGGACATCAGATACTAATTGTCAGAGTCAGCACTGTGGAGCAAGAGAAACCTCACAGGCAGAAACAGTGCCCAGTTATTTATTTTTTTAAAATGCTTTATTTGAAAGACAGTAGGTCATTTTTAGAAAATGTGTCTGGGGATCCAAGATGGCGGCGACCCAGCAAGTCTGAGTCTACAGTGCTCCTCCCAAGACTTAGGTAAAGTGGGTCACCCAACCCCACCACACTCACCAAATTATTTATAATAGCTGTTTAATTTAATTAGTTGTTTAATATTAAAGTTAAACAATCTAATCTTTCGTAAAAATGACTAAAGGGAAGGGAGCCCGCAGCTCTCAGCAAGCAGGAACCCCTCCCCCACCCTCTCCAGCTGCAGCAGAGGCGCCCACAGCCGCCCCGGGTGACTTACCTACAGTGACAAGCCTTGTAGAAATGATCTCCAAACTGGATGCGAAGATCGACGCTTTTATTGAAGATTCCCGAAATCAATGGGACTCACTCTCGGCCGCGCTGCAGAAGCACGACCGAGACATCCAGGAAATCGAGCGCCGAGTCGGAGGGGCGGAGTTAAAGGCCGCAACCTCCGAAACTACAGCTCAATCGGCCGTGGATCAGGTCCGGACTCTCGAACAGAGAGTCCGGACCTTAGAATATCACATTGACGACCTCGATAATCAAGGTCGTCGAAAAAATATTCGTTTGCTGGGCCTTCCCGAACGGGAAGAGGAAGGCCAGTTTACAGCTTTCCTCGAGCAGTGGCTGCCACAGCTTTTAAATCTGGAGGCTGGATCAGGCCAGGTAAGGGTAGGATGGGCCTACCAGGTCGCAATACGCAGGCCCGGCTCGAACCAGCGCCCACACCCGGTCCTGTTCCGGCTGCAGAGCTACAAGGAGAGGCAGATACTCCTAGAAGCCTCTAGAAATCTCGGAAAAGACCCCCAAGCTATGATCTATAAAGGATCCAAGATCATGTTATTCCAGGACTTTTCCCCAGCTCTGGTCCGAAAGAGGAAGGCATTCGACGAGGCGAAGAAGCGTTTAAGGGACTTAAATATTCAGTACTCCTTACGCTACCCAGCGACGTTACGCTTTAACCATGAAGGATCCGTATATAACTTCGGATCACCAGAAAAGGCTAAGGAATTCTTGGACTCCCTTAGATAAACTGTAGGACATAATGGATGTTGGTCTGCCTTTCCCCCCCACTTTGATTTATATCCCCCCCTTTTTTTT
>NC_057734.1:48168826-48170280 GCF_004010195.1 Chiloscyllium plagiosum
TTTTTTTTAATTCCATATCATCCTGTAAAATAGGTAATATAGCAATTTCTGACCACGCTGCTGTATATATGTAAACTAAGGCGAGGAACAATGGGACATTCCCTCGGCATTGGCGTATGGACCCCTTCTTAATGAAAGATAGTAAATTTGTAAAGTACTTCTCAAGAATTTAAAACTTTTTTAGAAATTAATTCAGGTACAGCTAGCAACCCGTCAATGATGTGGGAGACCATCAAAGCTTACACGTGAGGTTTGATCATCTCCTACTCAGCGACCCAGAAGAAATTGAAGGGAGAACAACAGCGTCTGCTTGAAGCTCGCTTAAAAGCAGCTGAAACAGCATACACTGATAGACCTTCTATTATTAAATTGCAAAGGATTACGGCTCTTAGGACAGCTCTAATCACTACGCTTATTCAAACGGCTAAGAGGGAAATATTATTTGCAAAACAAAGGTTATATGAATATGGCGACAAACCGGGTAGATACTTAGCATTTCTTGCAAAGAAAAAAAAGGCCCCTCAGACTATTACGTCTATCAAGGAAAGTACGGGTATTTTGACTCATGATCATAAAAAGATCTTTAGAGAATTTTATTCTGAGTTATATAAATCGCAGGATTGTGAAGATAGGACGAGGAGAATGTAGTCATTTTTAAAAAGTTTGACCTTTCCAGGCCTAACTCCAGAACAAGTATCGGTCCTAAATGCTCCTCTTACATTCCAAGAAATACTTGATGCAATTAGGCAACTTCAGAATGGTAAGGCGCCAGGCCCAGATGGTTTCCAAGCTGAATTCTATAAAGAATTTACAGAAATATTGGCTGGTCCACTTATGGACATGTATAACTATGCATATAGTCAGGGCTGTCTCCCGCCTTCGCTGAAAGAGGCAAATATCTCTTTTATCCTTAAAAAAGGAAAGGATCCAGAAGATTGTACATCATATAGACAATATCCTTGCTAAATGTAGATTTTAAAATCCTTTCTAAAACGTTAGCACTGAAAGGATACTGCCACATATTATAAAGGAGGATCAGACGGGGTTTATTAAGGGCCGTAGATCATCCAATAATATTAGAAGGGTTTTGAATATGATTCAAGCCTGTCATTAGGGAAAGATACCAGGAGTAGTAGTTTCATTAGACGCGGAAAAGGCATTTGATAGGGTTGAATGGTCATATTTGTTTTACAGATTGGAAAGGTTTGGTGTTGGACAGGTGTTTACCAAATGGGTCTCAACATTGTATAGTGATCCAAAAGCTGTTGTGGTTGCCAATGGATTAGGTTCAGATAGCTTCAGTGTGGATAGGGGCTGCCGTCAGGGATGTCCCCTCTCGCCATTGTTATTTACGCTAATAATTGAACCACTACCAGAAGCTATACGAGGTGATCCTAACATAGTGGCCCCAAGGATTGGTACAGGTAAACATAAAATTACCCTTTATGCAGATG
>NC_057734.1:48171578-48193745 GCF_004010195.1 Chiloscyllium plagiosum
CAGGTAAGGGTGGAATGGGCCTACCGGGTCGCAATACGCGGGCCCGGCTCGAACCAGCGCCCATGCCCGGTCCTGTTCCGGCTGCAGTAGCAAGTACCCTGACAGAAATTTTAGGAACGGAAATTAAAGTGGACCCTTTTTCTCTCCTTTTGGGCTTTTCGAACTTTCCCTCCCTGGACATGTACGGGAAGAGATTATTTTCTATTCTTTCTTTCTGTGCAAGGAAACATATTTTGGTGAACTGGGTGGATGAGGGCCCCCCTGGACTTTCAAATTGGCACAGATTAATTGTGGAATGTATTCCCCTTGACTTCCTTACAAATATGGTGCACCGAAAGACCGAATTATTTTATAAAATATGGCAGTCCTTTTTGAATTATATAAATACAGATATCTCGGCTATCCTAACAAGGGCTTTTATTTAATTGAGATTACAAACCTGGCTGGTCCGGGGCCCCTTAGGAGAGGAATCCCGCAAGAGTACGGGTTTTATTACGTCTGATGTTAACACATTCCGAGCATGTAAGAGACTTAAATATACACTCTGGTTAGTTGTAGGTTAGATTAGTAGATAGTTGAGTTTTGTTTTTTTTTCTTTTTCGGTATTTTTTTTCTCTTGTTAAATTTTGGCTATTGTATATTTGATTTATATTGTATATCAATGTTTATATTTGAGAGTTTTGTTTATTTTTGTAAACTTGTAAAAATGTTAAATTTCTAATAAAAATATCTGTAAAAAAAACGAAAATGTGTCTAAATAGTACACAGTCACAATGTGGTAAGAAATCAAATCGCTACTCACGCAAAAAAAGTTCAGATTCACTGGTGATGAGGATACAAATCTGCTCATGCATAGGTGCATAAAACCCCATGGAAGCCACCACTGTAAAGAACGTAAGAAATAAGAGCATAAGCAAGACATTTAATCCTTCAAGCCTTCCCCACCATTCTATAAGATCACCACTGATCTGCTTCAGACCTCAACTCCTCTTATGCCAACTCCTCATAAGACTCAACTCCTTTATACAGAGGAACCTCGATTATCCGAAGGACACGGGCGGGAGTATTTTGTTCAGTTAATCAAATTCTGGACAATTGAATGCCGGATATCATAGTTTAGCCAAGTATCAGGACCTTGCAACCTTGCCGGATAATCCGATATTCAGATAATCGCATGCCGGATAATCGAGGTTCTTCTGTATTTCATAAACCTATCTACCTCTTCTTTAAGTGCAGTCAGTGGTTCAGCCTCCACAATGCGCTGAGGTAGAGATTTCCAGGCTTTCACTACTCTCTGAGAAAAGAAATTCCTTCACATCTCAGTTTTAAATAAGTACCCTCTTATTCTGTGACTATGTCCCCCCAGTTTGAGACTCTCCCACTAGTGGAAACATCTTCTCAAAATCTATCCTGTCAATCCTCCCCTCAGAATCTTGCATATTTTAATAAAATCAACTATCACTCTTACAAGCTCCCATCTGTTAATTTATTATTATAAAGTTTGGATGCATTGCACTCTGTCCTCTTTTCCAAGGCATGAACATAGATGTCAAATAATTGAGGCCTTATGACTGATCCTTGTGGCACTTCACTGGTTACATCTTTCCAATCTAAGAATGGCCCATGCATTTGACTTTCTGTTTTCTGTGTGTTAACCAATCCTCAATCCACATTAATGCATTACCCCCAATACCATGAGATCCTATTTTGTGCATTAATGCTTTATGTGCTAGCTTGTCGAATACCTTCTGAAAATTCAAATATATGACATCTATCAGTTCCCCTTTATTATCTCTGCTTATTATATCCTCAAAAAAACTCTAGCAAATTTATAAAACATGATTTTCTTTTCAGAAAACCATGCTAACACTGTTTGAAAGCATTAAGCTTTTCCAAACTTTCTGTTATTATTTTCTTGATAATGATGTGAAGATGCTGGTGTTGGTTTGGGGTGGACAAAGTCAGAAGTCACACGACACTAGGTTATAATCCAACAGATTTATTTGAAATTTCAAATACCCCAATATTACAATGTAAAGGGTTTAGAG
Organism: Chiloscyllium plagiosum; assembly: GCF_004010195.1. Lineage (NCBI taxonomy): Eukaryota > Metazoa > Chordata > Chondrichthyes > Orectolobiformes > Hemiscylliidae > Chiloscyllium > Chiloscyllium plagiosum. The sequence goes on from NC_057734.1 coordinate 48,173,627, forward strand.
AGGGCAGATTTCTTGAAATATATACAAGACAGCTTTTTATGTCAACATGTAGCTGATCCAACAAGGGATGATGCGATGCAGGACCTAATCCTAGGGAATGAAACCAGAGGTATTCGAGGTGACTTGGATTGGGGGAGGGCAAATTTTATTAAAATAAGACAGGATTTGTCCAGAGTAGACTAGAAACAAATACTTTGAAATAAATCTGCAGCAGAACAGTGGGAGGCATTCAAAGAGAGTGCTGGCCCAACATGTTCCCTTCAGGGTAAAATGGAAGAGCAACAAACCCAAAAAATCCTGAATGCCTAGGAATATTCAGGACTGGTTAACAAGCAAAAGGGAGCTTTTTAACCGAAGGAGCAAATCAACAGAGGCCAAATGGAATGTGCAGAGTGAACTAAAGCAATTAAGAGACCAAAGAGGGGATGTGAATAAACAACGGTGGGTAAGATTAGGCAGAATTCCAAGATATTCAGCAAAGCCTTTGACAAGATCTCCCACATAGGAGACTTATGGCAAGTAACATGGCAACTTGGATCTAAAAATGGCTCATTGAGAGACGGAGGGTGGTGGTCGAGGCTGTTTGTGTGACTGGAGGCTAGTATCCAATAGCATACCACAGGGATCAATGCTGGGTCCCTTGTTGTTTGGGATATATATAAATTATATAAGACAGATTGTGGGGGGATGATAGGAATGTTTGCAGTTGACACAAAGATTAGCCAGGTGGTTGACAGTGAGGGAGAAGGTCATAGACTACAGGAGGACATAGATGGATCAGTGGCAGATAGAATTTCACCATAATAAATGTGAGGAGATGAATTTTGGAAGAAGTAACAAGGTGAGGAAATATTTAATGAATGAGAGGACACTAGAAAGCTCAGGAACAGAGGGTTCCTGGGGTGGTTGTGCACTGATACCTGAAGGTAGCAGAGCAGGCTAATAGTGTAGTTAAAAAGCATACACTTGCCATTATCAGTCATGACATAGATTATAAGACCAAGGAGGGCACTTTGGAGCTGTACAGAACTTTGGTTAGCCACAGCTGGAGTACTGCGTGCAGTTATGGTCACCACACTGTGAGAAGGATGTGATTACACTTGAGTGGAAGCAGAGGAGATTTACCAGGATGTTGCCTGGGATGGAGCATTTCAGCTGTGAAGAGAGGCTGGATAAACTGGGCTGTTTTTCTCAGAACAGAGAGCGCTGAGGGGGGACCTGATTGATAATATTTTGAGGGACATGGACAAGGTGGAGAGAGGGCAGCTGTTCCCCTTACTTGAAAGGTGAATACCAAGGGGCATAATTTTAGCTGAAAGGTGGGAAGTTTAGAGGGAATTTGAGGAAACATCATTTTCACCCAGAAGGCAGTGGGGGTCTGGAATGACCGGCTTGGGAGAGGGAGTTGAGGCAGGAAACCTCACAACCTTTGAAATGTATTTGGATGAGCACTTTAAGTGTCATAACATTATGATTATGAGTCAGGTGCTGAAAAACATAACTAGTGTGGATTAAGAGTAGTTTTTTGGTGCAGACTTGATGGATCGAAGGATCGCTTCTGGTCTTGTGATTCTATCCTCTTTTTCCACTTCTGCTGCTGAAAACATAGTTCAAGTCTTACCGCCATTCTCCTCTTCCCCAGTTTCCAATGATCAGGGGAATTGTGATCTCCTTGACACTTGAATCTCTGAGAAACAGACTTTGGGGGAGATGATAGGATTGAAAATATATATTCAGTTCTTTCATGGCAATGCCTTCAGTTAAAAATTTGGCTAATAGGGTTAAGAAAGAACATTATTTATTTGGAAAGTGGAAAAATTACCTGGAAGGAGATGTTGGTGAGTACAGAAAAGGGCTCTGAGGTAAACAGCGATGGTCTCAGTGGTCATGTGTAGTGTTCTATTAAGACTCCTCCTCCATCACCTTACCATCATGTAGAGCATAACAATAAACACAGATTAACAGGTATGAAGAAGTCAGGTCTGATCTGGTATCAGTATCTGAAGAACTCACATGAACATGATCTAAAGATACAGAGGATGGATAACTTTCCCTTCGAGAATAATGCCTCAACCTATCATGCAATATCACCACCTGACCTACTAAACACTGTACCACCTTAACCATCATAATACTGTACCATCTTAATTACTGTAATACTGTACCACTTTAGACACTATACAGGTTGTTCTGCTATGATGCGCGTTTTGTTAATACAAATTCACTATAACACGATTGACGAATTGGGTACTGTTTCTAAAGTGTGACCTTTTCAAGCATTTATTGGTTATACAGCAATTCCGGCCCCATTAGTTTAAATGGTGCTGCTATTATGTGGTGTTAATGATATTCATCCCATCACACACACCAGGACAGCTACAGCATTGTTCAGATATGATGTAAAATATCTCACATCAAACCTCCCACACGCACAGTATGGGATTGATACAGTGTAAAGCTCCCTATACTCACGTTTTAGCAGAACTGACTGTAATACTATATCAGTTTATATCAGAATGTTTGTCATTATTCTGTTCTTGTTTCTTGGATCTTGCTATGTCTGCAGGGATTATTGATTTAACAAAGGTGACCACCCATTGAAAAGTTTTGCAGCACTTTGGGATTCTCAAGGAAATGCTATACATGCTGTAGCCGTGTACTTGAGCGACTTACATAAACTGGCAGGGACCTTTTGGAATAAGTGGCTGTGAATAAATGCAAGCTCACCAATTAGATTTACAGTCTTTTTAATGTGAAACTAAAGAGACAACAGGTGACAAAAAATCTGGTATTGCCACTGTATTCAGGCATGCAGAGGGCTGAAAGAACGTTGATTTTTGAGTGGCATTGGTGCAGTGAATTATTCCTGACTGCAAAACCTTATTACATTTAAAGTTTAATTTTACCCTTATTTCATGACGCAGATGTTCTGATGGAAACGTAATCCCAGTTGAGAGAATTAATGGTGTGTGAAAATACAAGTTCTGGGCATTTCACTGTTGTCAAAAGTTAGTTAATAAATTAGGATCATGTTAAAAAGCAACAATGGACACGTGAAGTCGATGGCTTTAAACCCTGACAGAGCTTTAAATAGCTCACCTCAATCCAGAAACAACCAAACAGCTCAGGAATTACCAAGCACAGGGAGCTCCTTTTGGACACAGACAAGGCACCATGCTGAAGAAACTGGTATGTTCTACACACAGAGTCCTCCTGCTTCTCACTTTAACTGTGTATTCTCTTCTGCCTGTCAGCTATGCTGACACAGATCTGTGTGGTTGGTACGAAAAGCCAAAATAAGTTCTTACGAAGGTTTGTCACTCCAGACAAACTCCAGGATGGCTGCTTGTGTGAAGTGGAGATGTCGTACTGGTACAACAAGGTTCCAATCTGGCAATCCAATCCAATAAGGCTCACATTTGGCACTACTTATGGAGCTTTACTCTGTATCTAGCCCTGTGCTGTCCCTGTCCTGGAAGTGTTTGATGGGGACAGAGTGGAGGGAACTTTACTCTGTATCTAACAAATGCTATACATGTCCTGGGAAGGTTTGGTGGGACAGTGTAGAGGAAACTTTACTTTGTACCTAATCCTGTGTGGCACTGTCCTGGGAGTTTTTGATGAGACAGTGTAGAGGTAGCTTTACTCTGTATCTAATCCCATGCCTTACTTGTTTTGATGGTGCTTTGGAGAGTGTGGAGAGAGGTTTATTCTCCATTGAGTCTATGCTGGACTGTTGTTGGATGTTTGCCAGGGCTGTGCAGTGGGACCTTTCTTCTATATGTAACAAGCATCATCAGTGCCTCTCATGGGAGTATAGGGAGCTTTACACTGTACCAATCCCATACTGTGCGTGTGAGAGGTTTGATGTGAGAGTTTGGAATATTTTACATCATATCTGAACAATGCTCTAGCTGTCCTGATGTGTGTGATGGGATGAATATCATTAAGTCTACATTTCATGAAAACACTTACAAGTGGCAGAGGGCACTTGTATTCCAGAGACGTGGGCTGAATTCAAAATTTAATTGCTGTCTCCTTCTAAGGGATTCCAGAGATTGAGAACAGTAGTGAAACAATTGTACCAATCACTGCCTCTCACTATATTACTTCCTTGATTTGATAACAGCCGGTGACTGCAATCAGTCCACCTCCCAGGTACAGGAAGGTGCACGGTCAAACACTGTCCCCACTGTACTCACTTCCATGGACACAGTGCAGAGTTTACAATCAGAATGTCAGTGCTTCCTCTCAAAGCCAGTTGCCTCTGGGTGGCAATGAGGCCCAAGCAGAATAACTTGTTTATGTTTGAAGGGAGATGGGCTAGGAACAGGCAGGTGGGACTAGTTTAGTTTGGATTATGGTTGCCAGTTGGACCAAAGGGTCTGTTTAGTGTCACTTTACCTGCAAAGGAATTTAGGCAAAGTGTTTTGAGCTATTTCGATGCCAAACTGCAATGCTGTGTAAATGTGATTATTCTGGAAATGAGGATGTAATACAGTAAAGGGTATCTTCCAGGACCATCATCTGTAACTGGAATAAGTTATAGAATCCCTATAGTGTGGAAACGGGCCCTTTGACCCAACAAGTCCACACCGACCCTCAGAAGACCATCCAGAACCATTCCCCTACCCTATTATCCTATGTTTACACCCGAATGATGCACCTAACCTACACATCCCTGAACACAATGGGGCAATTTAGCATGGCCAATTCATTTATTCTGCACATCTTTGGACTGTGGGAAGAAACCGGAGCACCCTGAGGAAATCCACGCAGACACTGAGAGAATTTGCAAACTCCACACAGACAGTTGGCGAGGCTGGAATCGAACCCAGATCCCTGGCGATGTGAGGCAGCAGTATTAACCACTGAGCTATCTTAGATTGTAAATCCCATCTTACAACCTTTGTGGCCTTGTTGATGGGAATGGAGAAATAGGAGGAGGCAATTCAACCTCTCAGGTCTTTCAAATGATGCCAATGCTCTTTAATCCTCTTACCAAATAAATTATGGTCAATCTCAGCTCTGAAATGTTAAACTGTCATTGTCAGCATGGATAAGTTGGGTCGAAGGACCTGTGCTGTATGTTTCTATGACCTCCCACCTCTAGCCTCAACAGCTTTTTGGGGGAAGAGTTTTACACCTCTGAACAGCCTAGCTCAATTTGTTTTAAAGTTATGGTAGCTGGTTCTGACACTCCAAACCAGAGGACAGATACCTACTTCAGCAATTGCTTTTAACTGCAAAAATATATCTTATCATAAAAGATCTTTATGTATATTCACAGGTACTAAAGCAGTTCTATACAGTCTTTGTGTACCAAGAAAAACAAACATTAGAATTTGATAGTCTCTGCAGTGGCCAAAAACAAACAGCGTTTCTCACTCGTGCAGGACACTATTTACACACGTTGAGGCAATGAGAGGGTCTGATAAATGAACAGACCTTCATTTACCTTCATCAGGAAGTCCTTAGACAGTGGTCTTTCCCTTGCACCTTGGCGGCAGCTGCCCCAACCTTTCGGGCATCCCCCAGCACATAGTCTCGGGCATTGGAATGTGCCAGTCTGCAACACTCAGTCAAGATCAACTGCTTGCTCTGGAAGACCAACAGATTTTGGGGAGATCAAAGAGCATCTTTCACTGTGTTGATGGTCCTCCTGGTGCAGCTGATGTTTGTCCTGGTATGTGACCCATGTAACAGACCGTAGCGCACTGAGACCTGCATCATCAAATTCTTAAAGTTAGATTAGCTCCTAACCTTCTGCAGTCAAGGGAATACAAGCCTAATCTGGACACTGTTGTTTCATAACTTAATCATTTTAGTCCAAGTAATACAGTATTCTGGTTAATTTGCAGTACACGCCTTCTAAATTCTTCTTGAGATGCAGTACTCAGAATTGGACACTGTACTCCAGATGGTGCAGACTTCTGAATATAGTATCTGTTACATATCTTATATTCATTTCTATACCAGCCCACTTAAGTAAAGGCTAATGTCCACTAGTGTTATGGGACTTCTATATCTGGACCCCTAAAGCTCTCTGCTTTTCCACAGACAGTAGCTTCTCAGTATTTAGAAAATATTTGGATCCATCTTTCTTGATCTAAATTAAGTAACTTCTCCACATCGAACTGTATCTGCCACAATTTTTCCTATTGTGATACCTTTAAGTGTTTTTTCAATCTGTGATTCATTTATCTCCCTTTATTCTCATGTAGCTTCAGGGACGCATGCTCCTCCCATTGATTCTTGTGACTGGGATTGGAGGTGGTTTCCAATATGGATTCAACATGTCTTCAATCAATGCACCTTCTATGGTAAGCAACTCCCATTGGTATTGAAAGAAGCAAATTCTCTCAAGTGGGCAGAGGCAGCAGCTACTTTGATAGAGTTTGGGATCTGTGTGTTGCAGTGGAAGAGAACTGACTAGGATTCTTTCTCATTTATGGGCTTTGGGCATCACTAAATGAAACATCATTTATTGCCTATCCCTAGTTGCCCAGTTAACAGTCAACCACATTGCCATGGGTCTGGAGTCACATAAAGGCCAGACCAGGTAAGGAGCCTGAGGGAGAGGTTGAATAGATTGGGGCTATTTTTCCCTAGAGTGTTTAAGGCTGAGGGGTGACCTTATAGAGATTTATAAAATCATGAGAGGCATGGATACGGTAAATAGACAAGGTCTTTTCCCCAGGGTAGGAGAGTCCAAAACTAGGAGGCAGAGGTTTAAGATGAGAGGAGAAAAATTTAAAAAGGGCAACATTTTCATGCAGAAGGTGGTGTGTGTATGGAATAAGCTGCCAGAGGAAATGGTTGAGGCTGGTACAAATACAACATTTAAAAGGCATCTGGATGGGTGCATAAATAGGAAGGGTTTCAAGGGATATGGACCAAATGCTGGTAAATGGGACTAGATAAGTTTAGGATATCTGGTCTGCATAGACAAGTTGAACCAAAGGTTCTGTTTCCAAGCTATATGACTCTATGACTGCAGTTTTCCTTCCCTAGATGACATTAGTGAACCAAATGTGTTTTTTGAACAATTGGCAATGGTTTCCTGGTCATCGTTAAACTCTTGATTCTAGATTTTTATTGAATCTAAATTCCACCATCAGCTGTGGCAGGATTTGAACTTGGTTCCTCAGAACATTACGTGGGTCTCTGAATAAATAGTCTAATAGAATCGATAACACTGCTAGGCCATCACCTCTCCAAAGAGAGCAAACCCATCCAGATTGATGAGGGATTAAAATCCCCTCCCTGCTGGCTGAAACATGAAACATGGACTCAGACAGTGAAGAAAGGGGTCACTCATATCATGCATGTGCTAGCTTCTTGAAAGAGCCATCCACTCATTACCCTTCCGCACACACTTTCCCCAGATCTTCCACTTTTCAAGGCTGTTTATCAAAGTAACTTTCAAAAGGAGAATTGGATAAGTATTTCCACTATCCTTTCAGGAAGTGTATTCCAAATTTCGTTTAAAAATTCTCTTCGTTTTCCATCTGACCATTTTTTGTCAATTGCTCCAACATGTGTCCTCCAGCTCCTGGCAGTGAGAGTTGCTGCACAGACAGTCGCACCCCTGTGGGTTTACATTGCCATGCCAATAACTGTTGAGTTACTCGGAGCGATGAACATCTCTCACAAGTTGGGAAGGAGAGGCAGGGTGTTCCAATGTGACAAATATGATTTCACAAGGAGCTAAAATAGAAGTGCCCACACTGGGATTGAAGGGGGTTTAAAAAAAATCAGAATGCAAGCAGCAGAAAACATTTTGAACTGTTAATATTTTTTAATGCCCTGTTCAACACTTCGGTTGGGTATATGATTTGTGATGCTGAACAAACTAACTGACTTACCAAAGAGGAGACGGTCAGCATTAGAATGAGGTTACCCACACGCAAAATTTATTCCAAAGTATTATACAACCAGTGGCATACCTCTGCCAGTATCAATTATTGTTATAATAAAGAATACACAAGAGACAGTCGGTGCACAGCAGGCTCTCACACACAGCAGTGTGATCACAATCAATCTGCTCCCAGCAACGTTGTTTCTGTGATTAATACCAGCAAGAACTAACCTGCTCTACTTTAATCAGTGCCATTGGTTTCTCTTACATTCACCTGGCAGGGGATACACAGGATTTCCCATTTTCCCAAAATGTGTGATAAGGTACTTTGTCTCGCCTATTCACTGGCCTTGAGGAATTCTACTCTTTGCACATGAACTTAATTTTCTAATAAAATGTGCCATTTGGCATTTAGTAAGCATGTAGAAAATTTGGCAAAATTCAAGGCTGTGCCCTTGCGTGTTCCTCTTCTAGACATTCACAGTGACAATATTTCAAAAAGTACTTAATCACATGAAAAAACCTGGGGTTATGAAAAATTATATGTAAATATATATATCTTCCTTTCTATTCCGACAGTCATATTCAACTCAAAACGTTAGCTCTGTTTTTCCATAAATGCTGTCAGACCTGCTGAGTTTCTCCAACAGTTTTTTAAAAAATTCTTCCTTTCTATTATTCTGCACAGAGAATTTCAGATCTTGTTTTATTATTACAGTTTATTAAGGAATTCATTGCTGAGACATGGGTCACCCGCTTTGGCACGACATTGGATGAAACAGCCATCACACTCCTCTGGTGTGTCATTGTCTCTATCTATCCGATCGGAGGACTTATTGGTGCTCTAAATGCCGGACATCTCTCCATAAAGTATGGGAGGTAGGAATTAACACAAACCTGTTCAGTGAAAATAATGCACCAAGGGGTAAATGTTGCATTCCTGGGGGTATATGACATTTTGCTCTATACATAGTTATCAACTTTCAGCCAACCCTCAAATAGCTACATAGTGACTTGCTCAATCCTACAGGTGGCTAATCTGGTGAATCTTGGTTTGACTTGAACTCAAACTTCACCGAACATCTCCTGCTAATTAAACCATTTGATTTGTGTTCCAGGAAGAATGCTCTGCTTTTCAACAACATTGTGGCCATCATAGCTGCAGTTATAATGATGCTCAGCAAAAAGGGAAAGTCCTTTGAGATGATCATGGTGGGGAGGTTCCTCTATGGCATTAATGCAGGTACCCGCAACACTGTTTCTTCCTCTTATGTTTGTTTTCTAAGGTATTTCTGTTATTTCTGATAACTGGTTCAGATAACAATTTGGTTGTTTTGTCTGATTTGATGACTGTGTGGTTGGGTAAAGGGTGTAGGATCAAGATAGACAAGCCAACAGAATACTTTCAATTAGAGTCAAGTGTTTGGAGGGGGGAGTGATGTTCATCCCACCAGGGTTGTGGTGACATTCAAACAGAGAAATTCCGAAGTATTTTTTTTCTTATATTCAGGAAGAAAATGTGAGGAGGAGCCTTGTTTTAGCTAAGTGATTGAATGAGTTTGACAAAGCACTGAATGATCGATTGTGCTATTTATTTACCAAATTGCTTCAATGAAATGTTTGGCTGAACATCTACTGTCCAAGGTGCTGAACATCAATTACTTACAGGCAAATTTTTCTCTCATTGTATTTTTGGATCTACTGTTGATGATTGTCCTGTTGGTGGTATTATTTCTGGTTGTACTGCTGAATGTGTTATTGATGCTGGAAGAGTTGAGTGTATCTTTAATGGTGATATTGTGCTGTATGATATTGATGATTAGTAGGTGTATCATTGATGGTGATATTGGTGACTATGCTTTCAGGAGTATTGTTGATGACTATTTTGTTGAGCGTGTTATTGGCAGTTGTATTTTGAGTGTGTTTGCAGATGGCTGTATTTTGTGTGTGGTATTGACGACTGTAATGTTAGGTGTTTTCTTCCTGACTATATTTTGAGAGTGTTATTGATTACTCTTGGATGTCTAACTGATGACTGCTCTACTGAATACATTTTTGGTGGGGTGTAGGACCATTTGGTGCAGCCACTTTGGTGCGAGCAATTCGGCACGGCCTGTTTGGCGCGACCCATTTCAGCGCGAGCGATTCGGTGCAACTCTTATTTATTCCTTTTCAGGCTTACTTACAAGCGTTAATGAAAGCAATAAAAAGAAAAATAATGTTTATCCTCTTCAGTAAAAATGTTAAAAAAGAAAATAAAAATGAAAGAAATAAGGCAAATACAAAATTGTTGATGGCATTTTAATGGGTTTTATTTTATTTTAATAATTCGTATATTAATATGTTCTATTTTAATATATTTTAATAGTTTTAATAACAGTAGTTTAATAACTACTACTGAATAACTACAAAACAGTTCTGCACCGAAATGGGTCTGTGCCGAAATGGGTCGCACCAAACCGGCCGCGCCGAATGGTCCCACTCGGTTTTTGGTGGTTGCTATGTGCCTATTGTAACCTGTGAACTGATTTAGAAAAAGTGGGGTTTCAGACGAACAAGAGACAATGCAAATGAGGCAAACATATCTGAGGTGTGGATGTAATTCATAAACATGAGCCCATGAAGTGAAGGAGCTTTCCTTTTATCAGCTCTTTGTTTTTTTCATTCTGTTATTTGAAGGTATTGGCCTCAATGTTCACAGTATGTATCTTGGCGAGAGTGCACCAAAGGAATTGCGAGGCCTTGTATCTCTGACCCGGGCGATGTTTGTTGCCTTTGGCAAGTTCATTGGACAAGTGGTTGGACTCAGGTAAGCTCTCAATTCTCGCAAATACAACTCTCACCCAGTACCTTGCTCAGTTCGCTTGCTAACGATAACTGAAGATTTAATACTTTCCCTGGTTCAACTTAAATTAATTTTTAAAAATATATATGTATTCTTAGGAGGTGAATGACACTTTCATCACAGCCCTGATGGAATTAACCATTTAATGTAAGATTGGCGCCATATTGCACCTTCTGCCTCTTTATGCCACTCCCCATCTCACTCCCATCCTCTCTGTTTCCAGTACTCTCTCAATCAGTTATTACATCTAATTATAACAAATTACAACAATCTACATTTATATATCACCTTTATTATTGTTTACAAACCCAAGGTGCCTTACAGTACCATAATCGGAGGAAAAAAAAATTCAATCAAGGAAGGGGACATTAAAACGGGTGACTAAAAGCTTGGTCAGAAAGGTAGAGTGTAAGGAGCTTTTAGAAAGAGGGACAGCAGCTCAGGGAATTTTAGAGTTTGAGGCCTCACAGCTGAAGGCACAGCCTTCAACAGCAGGTCAAAGGAGGTGAGTAATAGACAACTCATGGGTACCCCTCCCTTCCCTGCGCTGATAAATTACTTCCTCTATCTCTGATATCGAGAGCTTTCTTCAGTGTCTCAAATTAGTCCTAACCTGCAGATGGCTAATTTGGGAACCTAAATTTGCAGGGAATTACTGATCTGAAGATAAAAATATCGATAAGACACAATGGGTATATAATCCAAATGCTGTCCTCAGACAGAACATGCAGATAAGCCTAACCCCTTCTGTACATTAGTTTTGAACTGAAAAATGTGTTGCTGGAAAAGCACAGCAGGTCAGGCAGCATCCAGGGAACAGGAGAATCGACGTTTCGGGCATAAGCCCTTCTTCAGGAATGAGGAGGGTGTGCCAAGCAGGCTAAGATAAAAGGTAGGGAGGAGGGACTTGGGGGAGGGGCGTTGGGAATGCGATAGGTGGAAGGGGTGTTTGACACACTTGCTTTCATTGCATTCAGAATAGGAATTGGGATGCCATGTTGCGCTGTACAGGACATTGGTCAGGCCGTGTTGGAATGAGTTTGCGGAGATAAAAGATGTTTGGGCAACACCCTCCTCATTCCTGAAGAAGGGCTTATGCCCGAAACATCGATTCTCCTGCTCCTTGGATGCTGCCTGACCTGCTGCGCTTTTCCAGCAACACATTTTTCAGCTCTGATCTCCAGCATCAGCAGTCCTCACTTTCTCCCTGTACATTTAGTTTGTAAAGTAGTAACTAAAAACCAAAGTGCTAATGTTTTCTTTCCTTAGTTACCAATCACTCGCTAAATATTGAAGTGTTTGAATCTGCATGTTTAGTGTAACTACCTGTATTTGTGCATAATGTGTTTCCTACTCATGTGGCTAAACAGCAACACAGTCAGTTGTCAGTGTCCCTTTCTGTTGACAACATGAGGACACTAGGAGAAAGTGAGGACTGCAGATGCTGGAGATCAGGGTCGAAAAGTGTGGTGCTGGAAAAGCACAGCTTATTCCTGATGAAGGGCTTATGCTGGAAACGTCCATTTTCCTGCTCCTCAGATGCTGCCTGACCGGCTGTGCACCACACTTTTTGATTCTATATTGAGGACACTGTACTCAGCCTGGTGGCCAGTGTTAGCTGTTTTCTGACCCCATTCTCTTTATTTTTCCTCAGGGAGATTTTGGGAACTGAGGCAGCCTGGCCTTTGCTGCTGGCTTTCAGCGGCCTGCCTGCCCTCATTCAGCTGGTGCTGCTGCCCTGGTTCCCAGAGAGTCCCAGATACCTTTTGATTGACAAGGGCAACAAGGTCCTCTGTGTGGATGGTGAGTGCGAGAGGGTTAGGGTTTGGGCATTGGGGCATGTGTGCTGGAAGCTGCTTTACATGGGTTGTATTTATTATAAAAGAGTTTAGCCAAATAGTCAGTTATCCCAATGGCAAACTAGATCTTAATTACCACAATTTAACAACCGAACATGTTCAGTAACCCTGAAAGTGCCAAACAGTGAATCATTTCCTCTCTTTTCCAAATGATTAAAACCACAAATTGTGGTGTGGCCCTGCATATTTTGTGTCCCCTTCCCTTTCTGTGAGATTTTCCAGCCATTTTGAGGAGCTGAAGATCCTAATCAGTTAAATATTGATATTGAGTTACAAAAGGGGATTATTTAGGCAACTGGACAGCAGCCAATCCAAAGACAGACTTTGAAGAGCATCCTAAATGAGGGGAGGAGATAGAGAAATGGAAAATGAGTGACTTCTCAAGCTTCGGGCATCAAAGCTGAAGGCATGACTCCCAATGGTGCAGTGTTGAGGTGCACAGCCTGGCCAGAATCAGAGGATGCAGATGTCTCAGAGAGATATTAGGGTTGAAAAAGTTTACAGATTCAGAGGTAAGAAGCAGTAGCGGTGAATACTTGGAAATGAACCTCCATTGTTAAGACAAGTTGGATCAGTATTTGCAGATTTTTTCTGGATTTCTTTCTGCGGAGTTAGGGAGGGGTTGAGGTCATGGCGAGATTTGACAAGGATGGGAATTTTAAAATCTAGAACTGAATTACAGATTAACTGAAATCAGGTAGAGAGTACAGGGCAGCACCTCACTCTGTCCCTGGTCCAAGCTCTGTTGGGTTTGGTAAAATTACCCCTGAAATAATTGCCTGACTTTTTGGTTATTTCCACACAGCTCTGCGGAGACTCTGGGGTCAGGGAGACTTCTTTGAGGAGGTCCAAGATATGGAGGCTGAGCAGGCTGCTGCAAAGGGAGAACGAGCAAAGACTGCCAGGGAGCTGTTCCAAGATCGCTCAGTACGATGGCAGCTCATCACCAACATCATGCTGACCGTTGCTATGCAGCTTTGTGGCATCAATGCAGTGAGTAGAAATGGCATTTAATCAGCAACTGACATTGCAGTGCAGGAGACAGAATAAGAGACAAAGGTTAACACACATTAGAAACAGATCAAAAGCAAGACAGTGTAAAATGAAAGATGAATAAAAGGTGTAAAAGAGACACAAGGAGATAGAATCAGAGAGAAGGAGGCTCTTACAAATACACACGCTGACACACCTGTCGACACACATAGACGGATATACACACAGTCAAATAGTGTGGTGCTGGAAAAGCGCAGCGGTCAGGCAAGATCCCAGGAGCAGGAGAATCAACGTTTCGGCCATAAGTCCTTCATCAGGAATGGGCTGGTTCTCCTGCTCCGTGGACGCTGCCTGACCTGCTGTACTTTCCAGCGCCACACTTCCGACTCTGATCTCCAGCAGCTGCAGCCCTCTCTATCTCCTAGCTGCAAATACGCACAGACAGATACACTGGCTGAAACGGACACACACAAAAATAGATACACACATCAATTGACGCGTGTACAGACGCACGCACTTACACACACACCGGAATGGGACTATTTGACCCCGCTGTTTTGGCTCTAAGCTGTTTTGGCTCTAAACTGTTTTGGCTCTAAGCTGTTTTGGCGCTTAGCCAATTCAGAATAAAAAAAAAGTCTTGTACAGCCCGTAAGAAATTCATTTTTTATTGCATTGTAAGAAATAAATCTAATTCTTTTTTATTCATTATTTTTAACCTATTCATTATAAAAATGAATTTCTACATTTTGCTACATTTATCAAACACGTATAGATAACCATCGTGTGAAAATTTTGGTTTGTCTTTCTTGCTTAGAATGTTTTCAGGCATTTCTGGTATGGGCTCGACAAGAAAATAGAAAGAAAATTGTATTGCACCTTTCCAATGTGAAGACAGAAGGGCTTCAGTATCATCAAGGCAGGAGATGACTATTAACAATTGTTAAATGAGAAAATGATTACAAAACGAGATTTGAATCTACAGCAGGTTATTACAGCTTTGACTATCAACTCGTTAGTCATCCTCTCTTCTTTAACCAAACAAGACTTTTTTTATTCTGAATTGGCGCCAAAACAGCTCAGCGCCAAAGTAATTAGATTAGATTAGATTACATTACAGTGTGGAAACAGGCCCTTCGGCCCAACAAGTCCACACCGACCCGCCGAAGCGAAACCCACCCATTCCCTTACATTTACCCATTACCTAACACTACGGGCAATTTAGTATGGCCAATTCACCTGACCCTGCACATCTTTAGACTGTGGGAGGAAACCGGAGCACCCGGAGGAAACCCACGCAGACACGGGGAGAACGTGCAAACTCCACACAGTCAGTCGCCTGAGTCGGGAATTGAACCCGGGTCTCTAGCGCTGCGAGGCAGCAGTGCTAACCACTGTGCCACCGTGCCGCCCACTGGTTAATGAGCGCCAAAACAGCTTAGAGCCAAAACGGCGGGGCCAAAACATACCTGATCCCCCCCCCCACCCCAACACACACACACACACAGAAATTGACAGCTGTGACAGTGACAGGAGAGCAGAAAGATGCAGACAGAGAATGAGTGTTAAGGCAGATGATTAAGGCACACTTACCTTTGTGGACTTTCATAATGAAAGAAAGATATTAGATCTAAGATTTACTTGGTTTTGCATTCCCAGATTTATTTCTACTCTTCTGAAGTGTTCCAGGAAGCTGGAATTCCTGACTGGACGATACCATATGTGGTGTTGGGGGCAGGTGCAACACTTCTGATGACCTCCATGGTTTCTGTAAGTGATAGTAAATTGGAAATGACAGAGAGGCTGTGCATATTTTGTTTGAGTATCTTGTCTCGCTAATGTTGCTGAAATTCTTTTGTTTGTTTATGGACAGGGGTTTTTTATTGAGCGAGATGGGAGAAAGGCCTTACTGTGGAAAGGATACAGCCTCATGACCCTGTGGGCAGCACTCCTGTGTGTAACTCTGCCTCTGCAGGTGAGGATTTGTGACTGGACCCTATAATCAGTAAGCTCAGTGGTTTATAGATAGAAACAATAACAGTGCTAAGGAGGAAGTATTGGGCTGGAATCCTATCAAAGGGCTTGGCAGAATTTATATACACAATATAGACAACAAAACTTAAGCAAGTTTAGCTCACCACCAAGACCTCCTCAAGGGTAATGAGGGTGGGGCAATAAATGTTTGCCCAGTCAATGGTGTCCACATCACAAAAAAAATTTTTAAGAAATCAAATACTCAAATGAATTATTGAGACATTTGATGGAGTTATTTAGGTTGTATCATTTGGAGAGTGTGCCCTATTGGAATAATTTGTTTGTTCAATGTTGAGACTTATGGTGCTGTGATTTCACAAAAAGGCCACATCAGAGTCCTCTAACTTTCTTTTGGAATTCAGCCTACTGATAGGATCATTTACTTTGCCCCAGGGTGTCTGGATACTGGTGGGGTGACACCATGAATGCTGATCCATTGTCCCCTCCACTCAACCATCCCTTCTCTTGTCTTCGTGTCCTCACAAACATTACTCCCCCCACCACATCCACATTTCCAATCATGGAAACTTACAAGTAAGTTGAAACCATCTGCACTGCATATCTTTCACCACCCCCTGGTGTTCAGTTCATTCTGCCTACTTTCTATATCACCATCCCGTATGGGGAAACATTCCTGAGCAGGATTCCCAGCAAATATCCTCTGGAGCCAGGAATGGGGCATGCAGGAAGTCATGAACAAACTTAGTGACAAACTCTATTTGTCGAATGGCTTTGAACTACCTCAGAGAGTGGTCCTTGCTTAAAGAGGTTTTAGGAAATGCAAGGATATCCAAGCTGCCAATGTCTAGCACTGGGGCCTAAGTGCAAATCTCTTATGCACTTTTGGAGAGACACAACCAATTACCACTGAGGAATGACCCCATACGGACCACACTTGTCATCATCTGTAACTCAGCAAATAAGGAGACTACCACTTGACTTCAGGGACTTGGATTCACTAAATAAGCTTGGGGTTGCTCATCTGCCTCTTGTTGCTTTCATTCTGACTGTGCCCTCAACATGTGACACACTGATAGGTGTCATGAATACTTTTGACATTGTTACCGAGAGATTATCAAAAACCTCTTTGCAGTGGGATTACTGGATCCTTTTGTGGACAATATTCAATTCTCTACCAATGTCTTGTTTTCCAGCATCAGTTCACCTGGATGCCTTACTGCAGTATATTCCTCATCTTTGCGTATATCTTCAGCTACGGGATTGGTCCTGGTGAGTTCCGATGCTTTCACTGGCCAACTGGAGCAGCAATGAAGGGCAGGGAGCCTGTCCCACCAGTCACCCATCAGAGTGACGGGGAATCTCACGAGAGGGAAGGGGAGAGGGTACCCCATCAGAATGAGAGGGAGGGGAGTTTCTCACCAGAGCAAGTGGGTGTCCCACAGAGAGAGGGGAGGGTCAGTGAGTTGGGGGAGGATGTATCTCCCAGAATGAGATGGGAGGTGGGGGAGAGGGGTGTGTGAATCTGACGAAGGACAGCAGTGCTTTATTAGAGTCTATCACCCTCGTAGAGTGGTAACGGCACTGAAAGAGGTCATTTGGTGGGGGAATGGACAATGTTCCATTATAGTGGAAGGGGGGAGGGCATGGAGAGGTGCATTGCCAGAGCGTGGTGGAGCAGGGCAGGGCTGAGGGGTACAGGGGCCCAGCACTGGTGTTATTTGGTTAGATGAATGATTTGTGAAGTGAAACAGGCTGATATCAGGAGCTGAAATGGTGTTTTCCTTTTTCCAGCGGGAGTGACTGCGATCATCCCCTTCGAAATCTTCACTCAGTCTTACCGACCTGTTGCCTTTGTGATAAACGGCTCCTTCCAGTGGCTGGGCCTCGTCCTTCTGGGAATGATCTTCCCGTTTATTGTGGTGAGTGAGGGCAAACGTAATCCTGAATATAACATTCACTGGCAAAACCATCTCAGTGTTTTAGGAACATACAGAGAGATGTTCAGGCTTTTGATTCTGTTCTTTCATTACAAATTATCTACATCTTAAGCCCTTCTACAAAATTTGGTTTATAGTGCATTAGACCCAGCCCCATCATCAATTACATTGTATTTACAGTACAGAAACAGCCCATTTAAGTGACCAAAGCTGGCTTCATCCTCTCACCCTGCGTCATCTCATCTGATCAGCTGACCTTTCTATCTCATCAATTTCTCTGAACTCCCCTCCCCTTATTTGCCCCAACTCCTCCTTCAATCAACTTACTGTGCAGCCATCTCTTTTCCACAGCCCCAGCCTGGTCGGTCTTTACTGATTGGTGCAAGCTCTTGGTTCTGGTAATATTTGAGTAAATCATTTTTTGCACCTTATCTGGTGCCTCTGTAACTGTTTTATAATAGGGAGACCCAAACAGTTCACAGTACACAGTCTAACTAAGCTTCTATACAACTTTAACACAATCTCTGTTTTTCAATGCTATTCCTCTATACATTAACCACAATATTTGACTAATGACCTTATTAACTGTATTATTGTATTTTTGTTGACCAACATATTGATACCCTATATCCTCTCTTCATCAACCTCATTTGAACATTTATTTTCCTAGGAGTAAGTGGGCTCCATATTCTTCCTGTAAAAATGTGTAACCTCAGTTATGTATATTGAAGTTCACTTACATGCTCATTCTACAAGTCTATTAATGTCTTCCTGTACTATGTCACAGTTCTCCTCTGTGTTAACTATACCCACAATTTGGTACAATTGCAAATTTTGAAATTGTATTTCTGATTCTTAACAGTAGGTCACTTGAGTGAATAGCGATGGTTCCAGGATGGTTCCAGGATGGTTCCATCTAAAACACCTTACCACCTTATGTCAATCTTTGTAACTAGCCTTAACTCTGACTCTCTGTTTTCCATTTTATAGCCAGGCTTGCTATCTGTTCAACTATTTGTTCTCTGACGCTACAAGCTCTGCCTTTAATCATGAGACTTTTATGTGTTACTTTACTGACGGTCTTTTGAAAACTCAAGCACATTGTGTCTACTGTATTTTTCTTATCTGTCCCCTCTGTTACTTCTTTAAAGAACTCAATAAGGTCGATCAAAGATGTCCTTGCCTTTTAAAATCTATGCTGGCTATTTATAGTATTGTTGCTAGATATTTTCCATTCAATTCTTATCCTTATCTCTCCAACTACCAATTTCAAACTAATTAGTCTATGGTTTGTTTTATCTCACTTTCTAGATTTTGGGATCACATTAGTTGTCCTGCAGTTCTCCAGCATTAATCCTTTTTCTAATTAAACCTTACATGTATGCAATAATGATTCTGCAGTCCCTTCTATAATGTCTTTTAATTTGTGTGGACATAACCCATTGTAATTGGGATTTTATCCTCTCTGGGTATGATCAGCTTATCAATTGCTGGCTAAAAGCTGGATTTATGAGACCAAACCTTGAGTAAAATGTAGAGGGACAACGTCTATGACTAGTGCATTAAAGTGTTTGGAATCCAGGTCACTGAACCACTTGTAATAACAATGACACTGGTTGCTAGCCTTGGTCCTGAATTCAGCAGGGCGCTGCTATCTCAGGCTATCTCCCAGTACTTCTGGTGTTTAGATGAAATCATAGATTCCCGACAGTACAGAAAGAGGCCACTCAGCCCATCGAGTCTGCACTGACCCTCCAAAAAGCATCCCACGCAGACCACACACCACTACCCTATCCCTGTACCCCTGGCTAATCCACCTAGCTTGCATATCTCTGACCCTACAGGACAATTTAGCCAATCTACTGAACCTGCACATCTTTTTGACTGTGGGAGGAAACCAGAGCACACCCACGCAGACACGGGAACAATGCGCAAACTCCACACAGGCAGTCACCCAAGGCTGGAATTGAAACCAGGGTCCCTGGTGCTGCCACCCCCAAATAACAGAAATTAAGGAAAATACTCACTACACCAGGGCTTTGCAAAGTGAATGTCAAGATCCCAAGTGAGGTTGAAAGCTGAGATTTTGTTCAAAGGCAGCAATGGCCACCATAGAGTTCTGACTACTTTATAACAGCTATCATCCTACTCCATCAGGTCCCTGATCTCACAGTCCCCTTACCTTCCACTGGCAGGCCTCTCTGAGGGAGGTCATGACCATTTTCACGAGGAGGTTGAACAGTTCATCCATTTTACTAACACCTTCCACCCTGACCTCAAATTTACCTGGACCGTCTCAGACTCCTCCCTCCCCTTCCTAGACCTCTCCATTTCTATCTCGGGGACCGACTCAACACGGACATTTACTACAAACCGACCGACTCCCACAGCTACCTAGATTACACCTCCTCCCACCCTGCCCCCCTGTAAAAGCGCCATCCCATATTCCCAATGCCTTCGCCTCCGCCGCATCTGCTACCAGGAGGACCAGTTCCAATACCGAACGACCCAGATGGCCTCCTTCTTCAAAGACCGCAATTTCCCCCCCCCGACGTGGTCGACGACGCCCTCCACCGCCTCCCCTCCTTCCCCCGCTCCACCGCCCTGGAACGCCGCCCCTCCAACCGCC
>NC_057734.1:48194121-48205976 GCF_004010195.1 Chiloscyllium plagiosum
AGCACCGCCCTCTTGACCTGCAATCTTCTTCCCGACCTCTCCGCCCCCACCCTCTCTCCGACCTATCACCTTCACCCTCACCTCCTTCCACCTATCGTACCCCCTCCCCCCTACCTTTTAACTCAGCCCGCCTGGCACACTAGCCTCATTCCTGAAGAAGGGCTTCTGCCCGAAACGTCGATTCTCCTGCTCCTCGGATGCAGCCTGGCCTGCTGTGTTTTTCCAGCATCACATTTTTCAACCATGACCATTTTCAAGCTTTGGTATCAGTGGGAAAATGTTTGGGCAGCACTACACCAGGCTGTTCCCAACGATCTTGCTCCCAAAACTAACACACGTTATTCAAACAAATTAAAGATTTTGGAGCTGAAAATGTGTTGCTGGAGAAGCGCAGCAGGTCAGGCAGCATCCAGGGAACAGGAGAATCGACGTTTCGGGCATAAGCCCTTCTTCAGTTAAAGATTTTGGAGCCAAAGTCTGGGGGTTGACTCTTACATAGAAACAACACAAATCTGCGTACATAGAGTATCTGTCCCTTTCTATCTTTAAATATCCTTGTGTTTTTTTTTAATCATCATATTCTAATGTCATGTCCATTTAACCCATCCATCCGGAGCTTAAATTTTCTACTGTCCCAGTAGCTTGTTGGGGGAGTACGCTTCAGATTTCAATACCTTTCTGTGAAGAAGGGGTGACATCACTCCTGGACAATTTACATCTTGACTTAAAGTTCTATCATTCATCTGGAGCTCCACCATCAGTGGAACTATCACTATCTATTTTTAAAACCATTTAACCACTGTAAACACACTTTAATCTTCAGCACTCAAAGGTAATACAGACCTTGTCAATGCAACAGTTCCTTATAAGATAACCATTTTTTAGCCCTGGGGCCTCGAGAGAATTTATATGACTGATTAAAAGAAGAATTCATGGTTAAGAGTTTGGAAGACATTAAAAATAAACTGAAAAACAGCTCCAAAAATGTCCGAAAGGATAAGCTTTTTTTAAAGTCCTCTCTGTTTTTCCTACTTCACTTTGACCCGATAATAACTCATTTACTCCTGCATCAGAACAGTCAGCTTTCTGGTTCCACTCCATTATTTTTCATTCTTTTATGGGATCTAGGCATCACTGACTGTATTTGTCAACCATCCACAATTTCCCCTGATGAATTGAAAGACTTGCTTAGCCATTTCAGAAGGCAGTTAAGAGTCTACCACTGGGTAAGGATGGCAGACTTCCTTCCCGAAATGATGTTAGTGAACCAGACATTTTTTTTAAAAATCAATGGTAGTTGCATTGACTTGGAACCTAGGCTCATGTTCCCTTTGCAGTACTGAGGGAGTGCTGCATTGTTAGAGTCAGAAAGAACCCCTACCTGCCTTCTCAGGTCAACATGAAAGACTATTTAAAGATCCAGGAGATTTCCTGGCAACATTTTTCTTTTAAGCTGCACAAAGAACAGATTCACTGTTTAATCATTGTTCTTATTGTTGCTCTGTGCAAAATGGTTGTCATCATCAACTGTATTCCAATGTTCATTTACATCTGAAGTCCTTTGAGGTATTGCTGGGAGATCTGATATAATGTTGTTTGGATTTTGTTTAGTTTAAATATGAATGAGCAGAGTAAGTCTGATAAGCAAAGATGGGGGCAAGTGGTTTCATTTGTTTTTTTTACTGAGACAGCCTCTTGCTGATCTGCCTTTATGGATTCAGCTGCCACAGGGCTTTGGCTCCAGACCTGAATACTGAGAGACCGTAGCCTTAGACTATACCGTCTCCACTCTTAGTGTGCTGCATCTCACTCTCTGCTTTACCTAATGTTTGCCTCTCAGGAGTTCCAATAATTTGATTTATTTATACACAAGTTCTCTGTAATATAAAAACTGTGGATGCTGTAAATCAGAAACAAAACCAGAAATGGCTGGAAAAGCTCAACAGGTCTGGCAGCATCTGTGGAGAGAAATCAGAGTTAATGTTTCAGGTCTGAGGAATGGCCACTCAACCCAAAACGTTAACTCTGATTTCTCTCCACAGATGCTGCCAGACATGCTGAGTTTTTCCAGCCATTTCTGTTTTTGTTCTCAGCAATATAGTTTTCGAGTACAAATTATTGACTACAGATCTGTTAGCTCATCTTATCTATCACCATATCATATAACTGACCTGTTCTCATTAAACTGCAAGGGTTTGTTCACTTTACCCAGCCTGACCCTGTTCTCTTTCTGCTTCTTTCAGGAGGGACTGGGACCATTCTGCTTCCTGATTTTCCTGGGCGACTGCCTGGTCATCGCTGTGTTCATCTTCATCATTCTCCCGGAAACAAAAGGAAAAACTATCCTGGAAATCAATGAGGAGTTTCGGAAAATCAACCGGAAGAGAATGGGAGGAAGCTCGGTGGTGGTTCGCAGTAAAGTCCCACAGCAGGACCCAGAAATCTTTGTGATCGCTACCAGACTATAAATGGGTTACAGAGATAAAAATGGTGATAGATATGGTCATCGGGGAGGAGATAAAGCATTACTGTCTTCTGCACTCAGACCGCAGCACCTTTTACAGACTGCTTATCCCAACAGTGAAAGGATCTCAACGTGGGGTACAGTGGCTCTGTGCAATGGATGTTATATATTTGAAGATTTAACCCAAAACGACCAATGGCTTTAAGTGGTTTTACTGACCATTGCTGGATAATGACTGTATGCTTGTTTCTCTCTCTAATTATTCTCAATGGTGTGTCTCACTAACCTGAAACTGAAGGATTCTACTGTTGAAGTATTTCACAATCTCGGTGCACCTCCAAGTGACAAAGGTGGTTTAAATTGAGTGTATATCATGTAACTAATAAGGTTGGTGAGTCACAGACACAAATTGCCACATGGGATTATGTGGTGTGGCTGCATTTCATCAGGGTTCAAACAAGGCAGAAGGAATATGTGGCAGTCACGATTAAAGAGGCTGTTACAGCTCTTGAGAAAAAGGCAACTGGCCAGTGTGTGACTCCAGTGCCACAACATTGTTGACTCTTAACTGGCCCACTGTAACAAACCCATGAGATTTGCTTCTCCATGCTGTTCATACTGAGCACTGCTTGGGAACAAGGGAGTTGGATTTTCCCTGGTCAGTGGATCTCCCATTATATCTGCTTCATACATACATACTTTGTACCATCATATAAGATGTGTGATAGCATTTCAGAAGCTCCTTGAACATCCCATTGTTTTTTTTATTTCCACGGAATTCATGGCACAAAGACAAAATCTACTCCCAAGGAATGAAAATTCAGGGAACAAAAGAAATTATATGTCTATCTCAGGAAAGAGTCTACAGAATCCAAACCAGGATTCATTGATTTCTGGTTTACTTTTTTTTAATAGCTATATTAATCAGGTGCTCTTTCACTGAGACTGAAGAGTTCGTTTAGGTTCCATGGGACTTGCCCCTCCACCATTTATTTCCAAAGGGCAGGGAGTAAGGTAAGAGAACATTGCATGAATTATGTCTAGCAATTTTTTTTGCTGCTTGGGTAAAAAGAGTGCATTTGGGCAAAGAAGTCACCTTGGACTTGAATCTTAAATGAACATAGAGATATGAGAAGTAGGCCATTCAGCCCATCTAGCCTGGCTAATCAGATTGTGGCCTCAAATCAATATTCCTGCCTCCCCTATAAAAATCTTTGATTCGCTTTTCAGTCAAGAATCTATTTACCTTTGCCAAACAAAGACTGAGTGGCCTCTTTCTCCACCACTCCCTGGGAGAGGTAGCTCCGAAGACCTATGACCCTCAGAGGAATAAAAATCTCCCCTCATTTGTTTTAAATGGGACAGCCCTTATTTTTAAGCTGAACTCTTCCCCAGTTCCCAATCTTGTGATAAGATTTTTATGCTGATGGTTGGGATATGACAGACACAATCAGGGATTAGGCACCAGTGACAAGAGCAAGTCTTAATGAAAATGGAAGAATGCCAGTCATTTTGTCAACTCTAAATAAAATTGTGAGGTAGCACCAGGACTCAGTTATTATATCAGTTTATTATATCAGTTATATCTGCCACTAGTTCCTCTACAGCATCAATATCATTACACATTTGCTCCTGTCACTTCAGTTCACTTCACTGAGATTATAAATCACGGTGCCAAGAATGCTTCCTCTGAACAAATTTCCTGCTCTTCATTATCTTTTATCAGATTGAACTCCTTTAGTTGATAAAGCATAGGCAGTTAAAATTAACATCCCTCAAAGAGTTAACATAACTCGTTTACATTGCGAATATTGAATGGAAACTCTATGAGAACTTTACAGGAGCCGAACGTGATGAGTTTACATAACAGTGCAAACAGCTCCCTTCCAAAGAGCTCACCTTAACTGACATCAATTTAGTACATGAGGACCTAAAAGAATGTTCGCCAAACTCTACAGGGCAAACTTGGCAGGAATCTAAACCTCTTACTTATCACTGAGCACTCTCTCTATCTAATCTGACATTTTAAAGTCTATTTATTTGAATCTAATATCAGACTGATACAGACGCCTGTTGGGAGACAGAGACCTCAGCTCAGACCCTCTCTTCAAAAGCGCCCAATCATAATGTCCCAGAATTCCCAGCACATGACACTAAATCCTAACACATCCACTCAGCTCTCAATAGGCTCCGAATCATGGTCTGTGTTTCATTGTTTACTGTTTGTTACTTGGAATTTTACATTAGTGCTGAATGGAACAATGATTTTTATCTATTGTGAAGATTTATCTGAAAATAAAGTCTTTTTCAGCAATAAAGAAGGCGTGTCATTTTTTAAATTATGTATTAGGATTTAAAGATGGCATTAGCTGTTTGTTACTCAGTACTCAGGTTCTGGCTGTGAATTTTTGATATTTTTATTTTGCATGATCAGTTTACTCCAGTTGACCCCAGGTCGACCAGGAGAAGCTTGATCCTTTCAAAACCTGTGATATCCCAAAAAAGTGCCCGACTACAAAATGCAGTCACTGCTACAATGTAGGTAAACATGGCAGTGACTTAGTGCACCTGACAAGAAAGGATCTGTCTATTCTATTCTAGGAAGAATCCACAAAAAAGCAAATGACTAATCATGAGGCAGGATTTTGAGGAGTTCTTGCCCTTTGCTGACAGCTGGCCACAGAATCTTCACGGGCTGTTAATCATAGATTCATTGTCACCAAGAGACTGACCGAAGGTGGTCCCTGCTCCAAAGGAATATAGTATTTGTAAGCAGGGCAAGCAATAAAGGGGCTCATCTAACATGCATTCTGAAGAATCCAGTACTGAGACACCGAGAGTCTAAACCATTTAACATTATAGACAACTGCCTCACAGTGCTAGGGACCTGGGTTTGATTCAACATTTTGGCGACTATCTGTGTTGAGTTTGCACATTCGCCCCACATCTGAATGGGTTCCCTCTGGGTGCTCCAGTTTCCTCCAACAGTCCAAAGATGTGCAGTTTAGGGGGATTGGTCATGCTAAATGCAGGATTATGGGGATAGAGGTGTGAGTGGCATGCTCTTCAGAGGGTTGGTGCAGACTTGATGGGCTGAATGGCCTGCTTCCACATTTTAGGGATTCTATGATGCTATGTACAGATGACAGAATACAAGAGGTACAGAATGATGGGATTACTGAAAGACGTTAAAGGTAAAGTTTAAAAAATAATTTCAGATTGTTAATAATTTCTGACTATATTTAAATTCTGCAGGAATGACATTCCAAACTTACAAAGGAAAATTTTCAGGGTGAGAGATATAGCTGGAATTATGGCTTAGAATAGAATCTTAGAATCAGGGATGTGGTGGAATAGTTGTAAAATCACTGGAATAGTAATCGAGAACCCCAGGCTAATGTCCAGGGACATGGGTTTAAAACTCACATGGCAGATGGTGAAATTGGAATCTGGTAAAATTGAAAGCTAGCCTAATGGTGATCATGAAACTACTGCTGATTGTCCTAAGGATCCACATAATTTGATAATACCACTTAGGAAGTCAATCTACCATTTGTTACTACTCTGGTATAAATACGAGTCTGGACCAACAGTGATGTGGTTCAGTGTCCTCAGAAACAGACTAGGAAACCCCTTGGTTGTTTCAAACCACAACCAACCTATATTTTCTGTTGATAAGAAAGCACTAGGTGGACCACCAGGCATTGACTGAGGCACTGGGGGAATGACAAGTAACACAATCTTGTCGACCCTGCAAAGTCGTCTTCACTAACATCAGGAGGATGGAGCCAAAATTGGGAGAGGTGTTCTGGTCAAGCAGCAGTCTAACATAGTCATACTCATGGGATCATACCTCATAGACGCTGTCCTAGCCACCATCACTACCCCTGAGTATGCCTTATTCCACCAATAGGACAGCACCAGAAATGGCAGCCTCCATATTGAATGCCAGTTGGAGGAACCACCGAGAACTGTGAGTATATACTCTAGGTGGTGTCTTCAATGTCCAACACCAACTGTGGGTTGGTAGCACCACTTACTGATTGATTCCTAAAGGATCTAACTGTTAGGCTGTGCCTGTGTTAGGTGTTGAGGGAGCCAAGAAGAGGGCAACCTACTTGACCTGTCTCTGTCCCAGATGCAACAATCCATGACAGTATCGGTATGTGGAACTAACAGGACTCGGGAAAAACCATGGTATTTGGAGTCATACATGGCCGTAGAAAGTGGTTGCAGTTGTTGGAAATCTGTCATCTCAGCTCCAGGAAATCTCTGTATGGGTTCCTCAGGGTAGTGCCCTCGACCTAACCATCAATGACATCAATAACCTTCGTTCAAGTATAACGTTAGAAATAGGGATGTTTGCCAATAATTGTATGATGTGCGACACTTTTCACAATTCCTCAAATAATGAAACAGTCCATGTCTATAGCAGCATGATTTGGATAATATTCAGGTTTAGGTTAATAAATATCAAGTAGCATACATGCCACACAAGTGCCAGGGAATGAGCACAATCTTCAAGAAGAGAGCATTTAATCATGGAACAACTGCTCCATTGTTCTATGCGTGATGATCACGGTATTGACTTCTGGCTATGGAAATTGGTGCCTCAGAGGTAACATGGCCATCAAGAAAATTAGAGGGAATGATGCCCCGATCACTGTGCAGGTCCAAAGTGTGATCAATGCACTGAATTAGTATAGATCAGTTAGGCCCCTACAGTATGGAAACAGGCCCACACCAATCCTCCGAAGAGTAACCCACCCAGACTCATTCCCCTATCCTAAACTTACCCCTGACTAATGCACCTAACACTATGGGACAATTTAGCGTGGCCAATTCACCTGACCTGCACATCTCTGGACTGGGGGAGGAAACCAATACAGACACAGGGAGAATGTGCAAACTCCACACAGTCGCTCGAGGCAGGAATCAAACCTGGTCCCTGGCGCTGTGAGGCAGCAGTGCTAACCACTGAGCCATCGTGCCACCTTAATTTGTAATAAATGAAATTAAAATGCACCTACAAGCAAGCTTCCTTTTCAATCAAGTTAAAGGTGAATTTATTGCAACCTAACACTGGAGCTTCCTTAAAAATAAACACATAAAGCTAATCAACTTAGATACCAAGGTTAGGGCAGATACAGGTAAAACATAAGTTGTAAGCCGCAGTGAGACTCTGTGGTATACCTGGCATTCATTGACGGAATTCTTTGTCTTAAAATCAAATGCAGCAGCTGCTATCAGTTTTGTAGTTGAATAGTTGACATACTCTTGTGAAGGTTGGCTCAGCAAGACAGACAGTTTTGGAAAGAGGTAAAATTCCTGGCTTCTGGTTCTGCTGGCACATTTAGCTATCCAGTTACTCTCTACAGCAGACATTAGATGTTTTGACATGTCTCTCTTGGGGTACAGTTTCTTTAAGATGGAAGCTCTTTTTGCCTGGGCAACGTGGCTTTGGAATTGTTCTCAGCTGGCAAAGCATTACCAGCTGATCCATACAAAGAGCTGAATCATGTTTCATAAAAGGCACAGGCATTCTGGAAAGAGATCTTCTCCCAGATGTGACTCTCTGCTTTTAGTCAATGACAACTTTACATTCTTACAATGAATCATCATTGACCTTTCATGATCTGCTGAGGTTTGCCTCTTTGTAATCCATTCAAAATTTGCAGCCGTATGTAGAGGTGACTTTTTAAAAATCTTTTGTCCAGTTACAGCCTGACTAGCTTTTGGTTTAAAAAGTGAAACCTTTACAAGTTACTATATTTACACAGCTGTGGCACTCTACCAGATCGCCCCTCAACCTCTTTTCTCCAAGGAGAACAGACTCAGTCCCTCAACCCTAGAACCATTCCCAATCTTTTCTGCACTCTCTTCAGATTCTTCTCATTTTCCATCAAGATCCGTGCTGAGAATATTATATACAACATTCGAGTTGAGGGTGAACCCAGTGTTGCAGATGAGCTTTCCTTGTTCAAGACCTCCTTGTGGCACAGTAATCATGTCCCTACTCCTGGACTGGGAGGTCTGGGTTCAAGTCCCACTTGCTCCAAAGGTGTATAAATAACATTGATTGGCAGGTTGATATGAAATTTGCTGAATTTTTTAAAGTTTCCTGGCTTTAGTATTCTGCTCCTGTTTATGGCTGGAAATGTGTTGCTGGAAAAGCGCAGCAGGTCAGGCAGCATCCAGGGAACAGGAGAATCGACGTTTCGGGCAAAAGCCCTTCTTCGGGCTTTTGCCCGAAACGTCGATTCTCCTGTTCCCTGGATGCTGCCTGACCTGCTGCGCTTTTCCAGCAACACATTTCCAGCCATAAACAGGAGCAGAATACTAAAGCCAGGAAACTTTAAAAAATTCAGCAAATTTCATATCAACCTGCCAATCAATGTTATTTATACACCTTTGGAGCAAGTGGGACTTGAACCCAGACCTCCCAGTCCAGGAGTAGGGACATGATTACTGTGCCACAAGGAGGTCTTGAACAAGGAAAGCTCATCTGCAACACTGGGTTCACCCTCAACTCGAATGTTGTATATAATATTCTCAGCACGGATCTTGATGGAAAATGAGAAGAATCTGAAGAGAGTGCAGAAAAGATTGGGAATGGTTCTAGGGTTGAGGGACTGAGTCTGTTCTCCTTGGAGAAAAGAGGTTGAGGGGCGATCTGGTAGAGTGCCACAGCTGTGTAAATATAGTAACTTGTAAAGGTTTCACTTTTTAAACCAAAAGCTAGTCAGGCTGTAACTGGACAAAAGATTTTTAAAAAGTCACCTCTACATACGGCTGCAAATTTTGAATGGATTACAAAGAGGCAAACCTCAGCAGATCATGAAAGGTCAATGATGATTCATTGTAAGAATGTAAAGTTGTCATTGACTAAAAGCAGAGAGTCACATCTGGGAGAAGATCTCTTTCCAGAATGCCTGTGCCTTTTATGAAACATGATTCAGCTCTTTGTATGGATCAGCTGGTAATGCTTTGCCAGCTGAGAACAATTCCAAAGCCACGTTGCCCAGGCAAAAAGAGCTTCCATCTTAAAGAAACTGTACCCCAAGAGAGACATGTCAAAACATCTAATGTCTGCTGTAGAGAGTAACTGGATAGCTAAATGTGCCAGCAGAACCAGAAGCCAGGAATTTTACCTCTTTCCAAAACTGTCTGTCTTGCTGAGCCAACCTTCACAAGAGTATGTCAACTATTCAACTACAAAACTGATAGCAGCTGCTGCATTTGATTTTAAGACAAAGAATTCCGTCAATGAATGCCAGGTATACCACAGAGTCTCACTGCGGCTTACAACTTATGTTTTACCTGTATCTGCCCTAACCTTGGTATCTAAGTTGATTAGCTTTATGTGTTTATTTTTAAGGAAGCTCCAGTGTTAGGTTGCAATAAATTCACCTTTAACTTGATTGAAAAGGAAGCTTGCTTGTAGGTGCATTTTAATTTCATTTATTACAAATTAAGGTGGCACGATGGCTCAGTGGTTAGCACTGCTGCCTCACAGCGCCAGGGACCAGGTTTGATTCCTGCCTCGAGCGACTGTGTGGAGTTTGCACATTCTCCCTGTGTCTGTATTGGTTTCCTCCCCCAGTCCAGAGATGTGCAGGTCAGGTGAATTGGCCACGCTAAATTGTCCCATAGTGTTAGGTGCATTAGTCAGGGGTAAGTTTAGGATAGGGGAATGAGTCTGGGTGGGTTACTCTTCGGAGGATTGGTGTGGGCCTGTTTCCATACTGTAGGGGCCTAACTGATCTATACTAATTCAGTGCATTGATCACACTTTGGACCTGCACAGTGATCGGGGCATCATTCCCTCTAATTTTCTTGATGGCCATGTTACCTCTGAGGCACCAATTTCCATAGCCAGAAGTCAATACCGTGATCATCACGCATAGAACAATGGAGCAGTTGTTCCATGATTAAATGCTCTCTTCTTGAAGATTGTGCTCATTCCCTGGCACTTGTGTGGCATGTATGCTACTTGATATTTATTAACCTAAACCTGAATATTATCCAAATCATGCTGCTATAGACATGGACTGTTTCATTATTTGAGGAATTGTGAAAAGTGTCGCACATCATACAATTATTGGCAAACATCCCTATTTCTAACGTTATACTTGAACGAAGGTTATTGATGTCATTGATGGTTAGGTCGAGGGCACTACCCTGAGGAACCCATACAGAGATTTCCTGGAGCTGAGATGACAGATTTCCAACAACTGCAACCACTTTCTACGGCCATGTATGACTCCAAATACCATGGTTTTTCCCGAGTCCTGTTAGTTCCACATACCGATACTGTCATGGATTGTTGCATCTGGGACAGAGACAGGTCAAGTAGGTTGCCCTCTTCTTGGCTCCCTCAACACCTAACACAGGCACAGCCTAACAGTTAGATCCTTTAGGAATCAATCAGTAAGTGGTGCTACCAACCCACAGTTGGTGTTGGACATTGAAGACACCACCTAGAGTATATACTCACAGTTCTCGGTGGTTCCTCCAACTGGCATTCAATATGGAGGCTGCCATTTCTGGTGCTGTCCTATTGGTGGAATAAGGCATACTCAGGGGTAGTGATGGTGGCTAGGACAGCGTCTATGAGGTATGATCCCATGAGTATGACTATGTTAGACTGCTGCTTGACCAGAACACCTCTCCCAATTTTGGCTCCATCCTCCTGATGTTAGTGAAGACGACTTTGCAGGGTCGACAAGATTGTGTTACTTGTCATTCCCCCAGTGCCTCAGTCAATGCCTGGTGGTCCACCTAGTGCTTTCTTATCAACAGAAAATATAGGTTGGTTGTGGTTTGAAACAACCAAGGGGTTTCCTAGTCTGTTTCTGAGGACACTGAACCACATCACTGTTGGTCCAGACTCGTATTTATACCAGAGTAGTAACAAATGGTAGATTGACTTCCTAAGTGGTATTATCAAATTATGTGGATCCTTAGGACAATCAGCAGTAGTTTCATGATCACCATTAGGCTAGCTTTCAATTTTACCAGATTCCAATTTCACCATCTGCCATGTGAGTTTTAAACCCATGTCCCTGGACATTAGCCTGGGGTTCTCGATTACTATTCCAGTGATTTTACAACTATTCCACCACATCCCTGATTCTAAGATTCTATTCTAAGCCATAATTCCAGCTATATCTCTCACCCTGAAAATTTTCCTTTGTAAGTTTGGAATGTCATTCCTGCAGAATTTAAATATAGTCAGAAATTATTAACAATCTGAAATTATTTTTTAAACTTTACCTTTAACGTCTTTCAGTAATCCCATCATTCTGTACCTCTTGTATTCTGTCATCTGTACATAGCATCATAGAATCCCTAAAATGTGGAAGCAGGCCATTCAGCCCATCAAGTCTGC
>NC_057734.1:48208572-48259626 GCF_004010195.1 Chiloscyllium plagiosum
CCCCTCCCCCTCTCCCCTCTCACCCCTCTCCCCCACACTGGATAGTGTGGATGTGGAGGAGATGTTTCTGCTCCTAGGAGAGACTAGGACCTGAGGCCACAGCCTCCCGAGTGAAGGGGCAACCCTTCAGAACTGAATGAAGAGGAATTTCTTCAGCCAGAGGTTAGGGAATCTATGGAACTCATTGCCGCAGAGGACTGTGAAGGCCAAGTCATATTCTTTGGGATGGCACAGTGGCTCAGTGGTTAGCAATGCTGCCTCACAGCACCAGGATCCTAGATTCGATTCCAGCCTCGGGTGACTGTCTGTGTGGAGTTTGCACGGTCTCCCTGTTTCCTCCCACAGTCCAAAGATGTGCAGGTCAGGGTGAATTGGCCATGCTAAATTGCCCATAGTGTTAGGTGCATTAGTTAGAGGGAAATGGGTCTGAGTGGGTTACTCTTTGGAGGGTCAGTGTAGAAACAATCTAATCTAATCTAATCTTAATCAATGTTGGATATCTGCTGCCCTGTCAGCGCAGGTTGTGAAAATATGAAAAACAATACCATATTGGATCATGGGGCTAGGCAGGTGGGCGTCTGTTCAGTTGTAATGTTTTACCAAAAGATGAAATGTGCCTTGCTACCGCACTCAGTGTGTCAGTGTGAATTTTGTGCTGAGGTTTTGTACTCATGACCTTTTGTTTGAGGCATGAGCTCTGCCCACTGAATTATTCCGACATGAGGCACTAACTTCTTGTGACGTGACTGGAATAGGAATGCTGAGCTGGGGGAATTCTAGATCTCACTCACGTTGCAGGAAGGCAAAAAGCACTATTGATGAGCAATGACAGAAGCTGGCTGTGTGAGAGAGAAACAGGCAATTATTGACTCACACTGTCAACTGCAGAAAGAGCAGAGTTGGGGATTTTACAGAACAATGAGGCTAGCGTTAATCTTCTTGAAGGTTATTGGTATGGGGCAGTGAGAGACTGCAGTCATTGAATGAGTCACATTGTCTGCCTGGTCCTTGGGAGATTAGAATTAGAATTAGGCTTTATTGTCACAGAGACTCAAGTACAGGGATACAGCTGCACAGTGAAAAGTGTACAAAGTCTGGTGCCATCTGAGGTACCTAGATACAAAAGCTTAGGTAGAAAGGAGAAAAATAAAGAAATAAAGTTTAAAAAGTTCAAAATTATTGTCCTTCTAAACCATGGACCTGGATTGAGTCCAACACTATAAGGAAGCAGACTCGTGACAGTCTGCTCTATGCTGGGCTTCTACCCACTCTGTCCCCAGAACCACCCCCCCACCCCGCCGCGGGCTCGATCTCCTCTGCACTGTGCTCAAGGATGTAGAGTTAGCAGGGGTGATGGGGGCTGTTTCCCTGCATTGTTGTGACATTTAAGGCTGCGGTGGACACATTTCTGATCTCTCGGGGAAATTAAAGACATGGGGAGCGGGCGGGAAGGTGAAGCCCAAGGTCAGCCAAGATCATATTAAACTAGAGTTTAAAAAAAAAATCTGCAGATGCTGGAATCCGAGGTGGACGAGCAGGAGGCTAGAAGAGCACAGCAAGCCAGGCAGCATCAGGAGGCGGAGAAGTCGAGTGTAACCCTTCTCCAGTCCCACCTTACACCCACCACTCGTCCTGAAGAAGGGTCACACCTGAAACGCTGACTTCTCCACCTCCTGATGCTGCATGATCATATTAAATGGCAGAACTGATCCAAAGGTCCAGGTGGTCCATTCCTGCTCCTATTTCTCATGTTCTAATCATATGGGAGAAAGCCTTGATCCCAGTTCTTGTCTTCCCCCTAGTATTGTCATGTGGGTGAAGTGATATTTGCTCCCAGTCACACAGCCCTGAGAATCACCTGCATCCACGCACTCAGCAAAGTGACCAACCTGCCAATGACATGTTGACGAAGGAAAACAGATGAGGCTTCCCTGGCTGCAGAAGATTCGGGGCAAATCGAGGCAAAGGAACTATCTGCTCTGGTGTGGGAACTCCCAGGAAAGGGGATGTAAATTTAAAATTTGACGAATTTTTGAAAACATCGGCTGTTGCGAATCTTTCTCCCGCAAGGCAGCTGGGGTTGAAGTGCACATTTCAGAGCTGAGATTAATGGATATTATTAAGTCGGGATATTTTGAGAAGTTGCCTGTGGTTTTCCTTTGTCATGCTTCACAAATAACATGGCTCATCCCACTCCTTTTCCCCAGTATCTCCTCGATCCAGTGGTTGGACATGCAGTGAATGGACACCTCTGTCAAACATACACGGTCACGTCCAGGAGTCTGGCTTCAACTCAGCTAATGGGAGCTGTGGGCTGAGGCAATGTGGGGAGGGAGGGAGGTTTTGGGGTGGGGGAGGGCAGATGGCCTCTGATTTCTTCAGTTGTCCTCCCCTTGTGCCGCTTTGCAGTTTTGTCACTCTCGCTGTGGTACATGGACTGACATTCCCTGGGCCACCACTACCCTTTCTGCTGGGATTATCTCAGGGAATCGGAGCTTTCTTGCACTCAGTTCTCTCTGTCTCTCTCTGTGTTTCTTCAGTACATCGCAGTGCACATTGTGCCGGACCAGATCCTTCACTTCGGAGGCTCCTCTGAGCCCTGCGCTCTCGGGAGTCTCTCCAGCATTGGCAAAATCAGTAAAGAGCAGAACAAAAACTACGCCAAAGTGCTGTTCGACCTGGTGAACAAGCACTTGCACATTTCCCCAGACAGGTGAGGCTGACAGATTGGTTGGTAAGGGGTGAGGTGGGGCATTGGGGAGTGGAGAAAGTGAGGTCTGCAGATGCTGGAGATCAGAGCTGAAAATGTGTTGCTGGAAAAGCGCAGCAGGTCAGGCAGCATCCAGGGAACAGGAGAATCGATGTTTCGGGCATAAGCCCTTCTTCAGGAAGTGGGAGTGGGCTGTGATTGGAGAGGGTGAGTTCACTTCCTCAGCAGAGAGACTGCTTGGTGACCTTGACCATTGCAGACTCTCCCCAGTTACACCGATCTGTGCTGACTGCCCCCAGTGTTCTAAATATGCTGCTTCTGCACTTAATTTGTTTTGAAGAGTCACTGAAATTCAAGCCAGTAAAAATTACTTTGACTTCATGGATGTTGACGGGTGCAGACCCACCTCTGAGAGGAGTGAGTACAGGGCCTACAGTCCATGAGATGATTCTAATAATCTATAGGACATGTGTAAATTATTTTCTCTGGTGAACAATCCAGAAAAAGGCAAGGTTATGTTGCTTTTGCAGCCAGGCCAGTCATAGGCTGTGTTGGGATTTTAATTCTGGAACTCTTCCTCCACAAAAGCCTTTGGACATTGGATTCAGGATCAGAGCAGCAGGTATTTGTTTGATAATGATATGGAGGGAAGGAGAGAAAATGGGATTGTGGTACAGATTCTATCTTGATCTAATTGGAACTTCAGGCTTGGCAGGCTGAATGGCCTCCTAATTCTCTGAATCTAATTCAGTCGGAGTGCAAGAACCGAGTCAGACTTAGTCAGAATGAGTTAGAACCAAATCTGGTTTAATCAGAGGGCATTTGAAAAGGCAAATACAGATAAATTACTGCAGGTGCTGAAAATGTGAAAGAAAAACAAAGTGGAGAAAATCAGCAGGTCTGGCAGCATCTGTGGAGAGAGCCTTTTGAGTCCCATACGACTGTCCTATAATATTGGACCTGAACGATTAATTGTTTCTCTCTCCATTGATGCTGTCAGACCTGCTGATTTTCTCCAGCAATTTCTGTTTTGAACAGGCTATGATTTAATCAGAGAGTGAGCAGTTTCCAGGATCTCTGAATTGGCTATTTGCTAATTGTTTTATCTTGCTTGTTTCACAGGATGTACATCGTCTTCCAAGATCTTGAGGGTGCTAATGTTGGCTATAACAAAAATACCTTTGCTTAGGTTCTGACGCAGAACATTCTTAAATGATCAGTTTGATATACTGTATGTTGTATCTTCATCTGCATCAATGGACCAGAGAGAAGACTCTTAAAATAATGTCTTGTTTCTGACTGAACAATAAAGTAAATGTAACAATGTATGTTTATTGTCAGCTATTGAAGGTGTGTTTCTTACAAATTTCTTAAGAGGTATTTATTACTGGGTATGTCCCATATATTTCCGACATACTCATATGGTATATTTCTCTATATTGCCACTTCCATCGAAAAAGAGAAGGGTAGATATGTGGGAACACCACCACCTAAAAATTCCCCTCCAAGCCACTCACCATCCTGACTTGGAAATGTATTGCCATTCCTTCACTATCACTGGGTCAAAATCCTGGAATTCCCTGCATAAGGACATTGTGGGTCTTACTACAGCACATGGTGGATCAAGAAGGCAGCTCACCAGCACCTTCTCAAGAGGCAACTAGAAATCGCTAATAAATACTGGCCCAGAGAGCAGTGTCCTATCAATGAATAAAATAGAGTATAACTTCCGTGTATGCTTTAGGGTGGACATATTACAGTATGTATGTAACTTACTGTCTATGGTTATTGTACAACATGTGTGTATTTGTATGTTTCGTGTGTGTGTCACAGAATTGCTACCCTTCTCCTTGTTAAAACCTCTATTACAATCTCACCCGACCAAGGATTTTGTCAGTTTCTAAATAAATCCCACACAGCTACATGCAGAACCTCTCAAGGTCAGAAAACTAGACAAAGTGCACATGGCCTTGATAATCTATACCTAGCGATCTCCCAGATGAAGCAATGTCAACAACAGATTATGTTTCAGAGCACGGTGCGATGCAGTGTGTTGCATCTGTGCACTAGGTGTTTTTCCAGCATCTGTGCACTAGGTGTTTTTCCAGTGACCACATTATACCTTTACATATCCAATTTGCTCTCAGAAGTGTAAAGCATCTTTAATTCCTGAGGGCACTAGGACGTTTTTGGTGGGGAGAGGCACCTGAATTCAGTTAGGAATTGTTTTGGTTCTTGGCTCTGCCTCCTGAAGATACCCCCGTGTCCCACGAGTGAATTTTTAAAAAGAAAAGTAACATCAACTCCTGGTAAAATGCTGGGACTGGTTACTGTGAATACAACATTAACTGGACAGTTATCAACATGGAGATAGATGGGGTTTCACATTGCCTGATCAGCCAATGTGGCTTCTTTGAGGAAGTGCCAACCTATGTAAGCAATAGAGACCCCAACCATGGTGGCTGCTACGACATCCTATAGGAGAGCCAGTGGTGTAATGGTAACATCACTGGGCTGTTAACCCAGGTTCCTAGATTATTGTTCTGGGTTTACGTATCATCATGGAAGAATTCAATAAAAGTCCTAGTCTAATGATAACCATGTAGCTACTGTTAATGTCATAAAAGCCCATCTGTTTCACTGATGTCCTTCAGGGACAGAGATCAGCCATTTCTAGCTGGTCTGGCTTACCTCCTGGATAATATAGATTAGAATGGTGCTGGAAAAGCACAGCAGTTCCGGCAGCATCCGAGGAGCAGTAAAATCGACGGTTTGGGCAAAAGCCCTTCATCAGGAATACAGGCAGAGAGCCTGAAGGGTGGAGAGATAAATGAGAGGAGGGTGAGGGTGGGGAGAAAGTAGTGCTCTCCACCCTTCAGGCTCTCTGCCTGTATTCCTGATGAAGGGCTTTTGCCCAAACCGTTGATTTTACTGCTGCTCGGATGCTGCCTGAACTGCTGTACTTTTCCAGCACCATTCTAATCTAGACTCTGGTTTCCAGCGTCTGCAGTCATTGCTTTTACCTCCGGGATAATATAAACAGGCTGATCAGTGGCAAATGAAATTCAAACACACACATTGATAGTTGATGAGAAACACTGAGCAAGGAAGGGCAGGAAGTGATCAAATGGTGCAAAAAATCAGGGACCTCGCGGGAATCCAGCTTACACTGATCAGAAAATATAATTCTATGGGAAACAAGATGTTGGAAAGGTGTGACTTTTTAGAATCCCTACACTGTGGAAGCAGGATATTCAGCCCATCAAGTCTGCACTGACCTTCCAAACAGCATCCCACCTGGACCCACCCTCTTACCCAGTAACCTTTCATGTACAATGGCTAACCCACCGAGACTGCACATCCCCGAACACTTGGCAATTTAGCATAGCCAATTCACCTAACCTGCAGATCTTTGGAATGTTGGAGGAAACCAGAGCACCTAGAGGAAACCTCATGTGGACACAACCGCATCCGACACAATTAGGGAGCACACTAAATTCAGCCCTACCTTCACAATCCAATTAGGGTCACATAGGAGTGTCATTACATCCCATCTCCCAGTTTCTTAAAAATGACATTCATCAGGTGAGGTTTGGATCTAAGGAAGGTTTTGCCTCTTGTCTAACAGAATGTTACCAAGGGGTGATTGTAGAGGGAATGAGGTAGGGGTGAGGAGTGTGATGCGATGGCAAGGGACTGGGGCTTGTCCTTGTGACCCAGACATGGTAATATAGCAAGGTACCATCAGGGGAGTGGGTGAAAAGGGAGCCATGCACCAGCCTTGAGGGCAAAGTCCATCATAGTAGTTGTCTCACCTCATGTGTCCAAGGGAGGCAGCTGCCGGCCAACATTCAGGGCAGGGGGGTGGAGTTTGAATCAGGCCGGGTCTAGCTGAGGATCACCAGGTCAGTGCCTCTTGACATGGGAACTGATACCTTGGGCTGGAGATCAGATGCTGCTGGGAAACCTTTACTCGCAGGAGGTCAGACTGTTGTGGGAGGAGGCCATGGGAGGGATTCCAGCTGTGGCCCACAGTGGGGTCATGAACTCCCAATCGTCACGTCCTGCTGATCTAGGAATGAAAGCTCTGGTCAACAGAGCTGGCAATTTTCTTCAAACTCTTCATGATTTGGATTTGAACTAGGTCTCATCCACCCAATCACTAACCATAGTCATTGGAGGAGCACAGCAAAGTGGAGAGATCCTTCAGAAGGGCAAACATGTCAATCTGATTCTCAACAAATGCTGCCAGTTGGGCTGTCAGAACAGATGCTTTGGGTCCATCATGCAATCCAGGTTCAATTGACTGTTTTTTTGGCCATTCTGGCTTCCCTGGAACAGCCAGCTACATTTGTAAACTGGAAGAAGTTTTCATTTCACAAATGTTCTAGTTATCCATGATTGAAGTGATGGTGCATGCCCCCTTCCGAGTGGTTCTTGTCATACATACATCTGAAGAAACTCCCAGCTGCCACAGCAACCTGTGGCCTTTGGCCAAGCACGGGGTTGGATCCGAGATGACAAGGGCTATCCCCTGAGGACGTGGATCATGTCAGCACCTTCCAAGAGATCTCTGACACAGCCCTCTGCTCAACAGCAGCAGTCGTAGTGCTCAAAAACATGTTTGCAATTCCTTGTCTAGTAGAACCTTATAGTATGTGACAGAGGGTGCCCAGGAGTGTCACCACCCTGCTTCTACTTTAACAATGAGCAAAGGGGAGAAGAATTGTTAATTGAGGTCATGGAGGAGCTACCTAAATTCTCACCTGAGGCTTAATGGGAGAAATATGAGGAGGTGGTGGGGACAGAGGTCTTGTGGCAGCCCTATAGAACCTGAAGTCACACTTTATGGATATGGGGTTGGGGAGGGGGAGGGGTGGGGGGGGGGTGGGGAGGATATTTAGGACTGAGATGAGGAGAATGTTTTTCACCCAGAGTGTGGTCAGCCTGTGGAATTCATTATCACAGAAAGCAAAAACATTGAATGTTTTCAGAAGAAGATAGATAAAGTTCTTAAGGCTAAAGATCAAAGAGTATTTGGAGAAAGCAGAAACACGTTGAGTTGATGATCAGCCATGATCATTTTTGAATGGCAGAGCGGGCTTGAAGGGCCAAACAGCCTACTGCTCCTATTTTCTTAGCTCCCCTCCTGTGGGGAGGTGTGGCATGTCCTAGCAGGAGGTAACCGCATTTTCAAGCATTTTGAGGATGGGTGATGCACGTACTATTATCATTTCCTCACCTGGTCTGGTTGAGCACCCACCCGGACCAGTCTCGATCTGGACTTACCCCACTCCACATGGCCTCTGCCCACTCAAGGTCAAGGCCAGTGGGCCATTCTCACTCAGAACGAAAAGAGTTGACTCCTCCACTCCCCAACCTGAGACTGAACAGGCTTTCCACTGACACTGAAGACGATGAAGATACCATGAGACACCTCTTTGTGCCTTGTTCACATTGTCAAAGCCTGAGCATTGCACAACAGACGGGGGCATGTGTACCCATTGTCCTATTTGTTACTGGGTGTGATGTGTGTTCAATGACTCCTACAAACAGCGTACCGTAGGCAGAGGAAGAGGTCACATGATTACAGCCAATGTACATTAGATACCATTGAATTTCTGCAGAGATCCCCCTATTTCTGCAAAGGTACCCCTTTGCAATAAAATAAAATACATTTACAGGTTATGCAGGTTACTCAATTATTACACAATTAAAAAACAGTTATAGTTTATTAACAAAACTGTGTTAACTTATAGTCAGTATCTTCACATGCATAATCGTTAAATTATGCAAGACTCACAGCAGTATGAGTGTTCATTGTCTTTGGCTGTTCATCTGATACGTGTTTGTTCATTGGGTGATGTTTCTTTTCCAGCCAGGGCTGTTCCTGTGGTTATTGTGTTTGCTGATCCACTTCTGTTGCTGGTGGACAGTGGTCTATTGGGATACATGGCCATTCAATACTCTGTGCAGATGGTGAAACCACTTCATCAGCTGTCTAGGTGTAGGACAGTCTCTCTAGCTATACGTATATTTCCATGGATCTGATGATATATCTAGTAATTTATTTTCACAATGTACATCTGAGGTAACAATTACTTGGCATAGGTCCCAAGTTGCCATGTGGACTGACCTTTGTTGAAATTTGAACTCTGACAGCTTAGCCAATGCTCAACTCTGGCACTGAGCTGGCAATTTTATCAAAGTGAAATACAACTTTCTATTGGTTCACTTTGATTTTTGCCTGTTACTACTTCTGGCGTCAAGCGGTTTTTGTTATTGGAAGTGTAGTTTAGTTGCTAGTGGGATGTTAATCTTTGTACTGAACTGTTTTCCATGCCTTCTGGTGTTTCTCCACTCAAGGATTGCTTTGTAGACATCTGTGAGAGATTTGCTCAATTTCTTTATGATTTCTTTGCTGCCTCAGCTTTTCCACTTAAAAAGAGATAGTGTGGACATATGTAAGGGTATTGCATTTCCTAATGCTTCATGAAGGGGCAGAATTCTTTATTTGTGAACTAAGGGGAACTGTTGCTGTTCACAATGTCAGGAACCGTCTGATCCCTGTAGTGGTCATTGAAGTCCACTCCCAACAGTTGACCATGGGGCTCTTGTAGCACAGTGGTATTATCCCTACCACTGAGCCAGGGTTCAAGTCCCACCTGCTCCAGAGATACCTTGTAACTTACCTCAACAGGTTGCTGAAAAATCAAGTAGTGAACAATGTGAAGATAATTAGCTCTTACAAGAGTGGAGAGGTCTACTGGGACTTCCATCCAGTCTGTCTCGGATGCGATAAGTCAGAAGCAGCTCCTCAGAGTATTTAACCTGCTAGTTGACAAGTTCAATGTACTGTACCATTGCAGTGCTGTCACACCTGTTGGTCACTGCCACCTCAGGTACAGCTCTCACCTTATCAGGATCTAGACAAAGTCGTTTAGCTGTCAGTACATTATCTATGTACTTGACTGCAGGCATCTTCAATTGTTCAGCTTCAGGAATATCTGGCAAATTCTCGCTGGCAGTTGCACTGAATTCTAATAGGACCATAAGACATAGGAGTGGAAATAAGGCCATTCGGCCCATTGAGTCCACTCCGCCATTCAATCATGGCTGATGGGCATTTCAACTCCACTTACCCACATTCTCCCCGTAGCCCTTAATTCCTTGTGACATCAAGAATTTATCAATCTCTGCCTTGAAGACATTCAACATCCCAGCCTCCACTGCACTCCGCGGCAATGAATTCCACAGGCCCACCACTCTCTGGCTGAAGAGAAGAAATGTCTCCGCATTTCTGTTCTGAATTTACCCCCTCTAATTCTAAGGTTGTGTCCACGGGGTCCTAGTCTCTTCGCCTAACGGAAACAATTTCCAAGCCATTATTGGTCTGCGATGGCTTCTTCCATCATACCTCCACGTGCCTAAACCAACACATCATCCACAATCACTTCCACTTCAGGTCACTAACTATCTCATGCTGTCTGTGTTTGCACTCTTCTGGAGCAGTGGAAATGTCAAATATCATGTGCAACCATCTGCACCTCTTGAAAAGCATCCCAGAATGTCGTCAGAAAACTGCTGCTTCTATTCTGCTTCACTTGCCAGTCACCGTCCTTCACATCAAGGGGAGTGAAAATCTGTGCCTTGCAAATTGGGACAACATTTCTTCAATCTTTGGTTCAGGGAACTGAAAACATTATTGAGATCCTTTTGGATTGATGCCTACCCTCTGATTTCTAGGATTTTTTCACTGCTCCCATGCTGCTAATTCAGTATAAGGGAGCTGTCACTCTTGTGATCACTTCTTGTTTTTTCCAGCCCTTCTGTGTTGCCTTGAAGGCTAGACTTCAGAGCAGCTGGAACTCTGCCGAATTGATCTCCTACTCTTACCCACTCCCAGTTAATATTCACCAGGAAAACTTCCAAAAGCTATAAAACCACTCTTATAACCTTTTTGGAAATGTTCAGTAGCTAATGGTTTGCAAAACACTGCAAATCTCTTACGATACATATCAGCCCAATCTGAAGGATGACTTAAGCTGAGTTGAATTTGCTCATAGAGTGTGGTATTGGAAAAAGCACAGCAGGTCAGGCAGCATCTGAGGAGGTGGAGAGTCAATGTATCGGCAGGACCCTTCATCAGTCCTGCCCGAAACGTGGCTCTCCTGCTCCTCTGATGCTGCA
This sequence comes from Chiloscyllium plagiosum, assembly GCF_004010195.1. Taxonomy (NCBI): domain Eukaryota; kingdom Metazoa; phylum Chordata; class Chondrichthyes; order Orectolobiformes; family Hemiscylliidae; genus Chiloscyllium; species Chiloscyllium plagiosum. The sequence continues at coordinate 48,219,473 of NC_057734.1, forward strand.
TGATCTGATGTGCTTTTTCAAGCGCCACACTCTATCTTTTCTGACTCTCCAGCATCTGCACTATCTCCTAGTTGCTGCAAACCATCCAGAACTCCAGATCTTCATTCTTCACATCACAGTGGGTTCTCATCTTAACTTGGCCCCTTAGCATGAATATCATTCCGCAAACTCAATCTTAATCTCGAGGGCTTCATTTTACACAGGTGTACAAAGACATGAAACTCATGTCAATCAGACACTTCATGTCCACTTGGTATGCTACTTCTGCATTCGTAAGTCTAACATTCAGAATCTACACATCATCCTTAGAGTCATAGAGTCATAGAGATGTACAGCATGGAAACAGACCCTTCGGTCCAACTAGCCATTTGGATACAGAACTGGCTCAAAGGTAGAAGACAGAGGGTGGTGGTGGAGGGTTGTTTTTCAGACTGGAGGCCTGTGACCAGTGGAGTGCCACAAGGATCAGTGCTGGGTCCTCCACTTTTTATCATTTACATAAATGATTTGGATGCGAGCATAAGAGGTACAGTTAGTTAGTTTGCAGATGACACCAAAATTGGCGGTGTAGTGGACAGCAAAGAGGCTTACCTCAGATTACAACAGGATCTGGACCAGATGGGCCAATGGGCTGAGAAGTGGCAGACAGAGTTTAATTTAGATAAATGCGAGGTGCTGCATTTTGGGAAAGCTAATCTTAGCAGGACTTTTACACTTAGTGGTAAGGTCCTCAGGAGTGTTGCTGAACAAAAGACCTTGGAGTGCAGGTCCATAGCTCCTTGAAAGTGGAGTCACAGGTAGATAGGATAGTGAAGAAGACATTTGATATGCTTTCCTTTATTGGTCAGAGTATTGAGTACAGGAGTTGGGAGGTCATGTTGCGGCTGTACAGGACATTGGTTAGGGCACTGTTGGAATATTGCGTGCAAGTCTGGTTTCCTTCCTATCAGAAGGATGTTGTGAAATTTGGAAGGGTTCAGAAAAGATTTACAAGGATGTTGCCAGGGTTGGAGGATTTGAGCTATAGGGAGAGGCTGAACAGGCTGGGGCTCTTTTCCCTGGAGTATCGGAGGCTGAGGGGTGACCTAATAGAGGTTTATAAAATCATGAGGGACGTGGATAGAATAAATAAATTCCCTGGGGTGGGGGAGTCCAGAACTAGAGGGCATAGGTTTAGGGTGAGAGGGGAAAGATATAAAAGAGATGTAAGGGGCAACTTTTTCACTCAGAGGGTGGTACGTGTATGGAATGAGCTGCCAGAGGAAGTGGTGGAGACTAGTACAATTGCAACATTTAAAAGGCATTTGGATGGGTATATGAATAGGAAGGGTTTGGAGGGATATGGGCTGGGTGCTGGCAAGTGGGACTAGATTGGGTTGGGATATCTGGTCGGCATGGACAAGTTTGACTGAAGGGTCTGTTGCTGTGCTTGTACGTCTCTATGACTCTATGATATTCTGTCTCTGACGAGCTCATCTTTCGGTTGTCCAAACTCTCAGACTCCGGGTAGATATATCGGTGTGTGGTCACGCGACATGTTGCCTTTCATTACAAGGAGATTTGAGTACAGAAGTAAAGATGTTGTTCTGCAGTTGTAGTTGTTCAACCATCTGATGAAGGAGCAGTGCTCCGAAAGCTAATGCTTCCAAATAAACCTGTTGGACTATAACTTGGTGTTGTGTGATTTTTAACTTTGTACACCCCAGTCCAACACCGGCATCTCCAAATCATATTTATGGAAGTTAAAAATCACACAACACCAGGTTATAGTCCAACAGGTTTAATTGGTCTAACAGGTCTACGGAAGGATATGCTTGTCAGAGAGAGAGAGAGAGAGCAATGGAGGTTCACCAGATAAATCCCTAGAATGGTAGGATTTTAATTTTTTTAAATTAGATTAGATTCTCCACAGGATTGTTTTATGAATAGACATTGAGGAAACTAGGCCAGTATTCTTCAGAGTTTCAAAGAATGAAGTGGCTACCTTGAAAGTTACAAAATGCCTACAGGGCATCACTGAAGATATAGATTCATTCATTCATTCATTGGACTGGATGTGGGAACTCACACGTTCCTCATGGTTCCTGCTGAAAGACCTATTTGTCCTCCCCTCCGCCAGGGGGCGCTGCGAGGCTCTCCCCATTTCCGGAGGATGCACTGTAACTCCACCTCCCCCCAACACCGGGAAGCGGGCGCGGGCGCGGTCGCGGTCGCGGTCATGCATCCTCCCCTCCGCCGAGCGGCGCTGTTGACGGCGGTCCGGTTTAGTTTATCCCCGCCCCCCCTCCTTCTTCTCTGACGCCATCAGCGCGCGCCGCCCAGCCTGGGCCCCGGTTGCCGGGTGACAGCGGGAGTGTGGCGACATGGCGCTGTTCACCATCAACAGGTGGGAGCTGGGTGTCTGAGACTGAGGGAGGACAAGGAGGGGTTAGAGTGAGGGAGGAGAGGGAGTTAGAGTGAGGGGGGGGAGGGAGTTAGAGTTAGGAGCACGTCTAGTGCAATCCTACTTGCAGCGTGACATCCACATTCTGGTGGGTTGGAAATGTCAAGTTTCCAGCCTCTCCACGTGAGCATTTAATAATAGATATTTTTAATTTATCGGGTGCAAGTTATGTTGAATCGAGGAGGTTTTCGAGTTTATTTCAGTTTAATAAGTTAAGCTGTTAAAGCATGAGATGGAGTAATGTTGTGACCACCTTCTAACACAATGCACATTAGTAGCTGTGGTCCATTCAGTGGAGTTAATGAGTACTATGAAAGAGAAAGTTAAATTAACAGGAAGAGAAAGATGGCAAGGGATGCGACCAGAAAGAAAAATTGTGACCATGTGGCAGGCCTCATAGTATACCAGTTTGCTTTACTCTGTCCTCCGCTGGTTGTTTAATGATAACAGTATACTGCCTTATTATGAATCTCCTGACATTAACCATATCAACTATTGCCTCAACACTTCTTGATGTGCGTGGTTTTTCCTAGTTTCTCTGGGAATTTAATAGAGTCATCGATAAATGTTGAATCGCAGGTAACTGATTCTCAACTCCAGCAGTGCTGGGCTTGAACAAATAATATTTCCAATCATCTTTCTCTTGAATCTTAGGTACCTCTGTGATGATGAACCTGCCAATAGTCCGCATGATGAGTCCCGATCCCAAACTTTGCTGCAGAAGCTTCGTCGAGAGGCCAAGGCCAGACAGCAACAGCTGGAGGTTAAGAGAGGTCCCATGGATGAAGAGGGGCCGAAGAACCAAAGGGAAGATGAGAATAGAGGAAGGAAGGGCAAAAAGAGGAAAAGAGAAGCTGAAGAAGAGGCTACAATTTCAGAGAAAAGCAGAAAGAAAGCAAGGCACCTGTCAAATGAATCTGAAGACAGCAGCAAAAATGGGAGACATGTTGGTTCCCAAGTGCTCAAATCAGAGAAGGGCAGTGCAGGCGTAAGTGCTAAGCAGTTACATAACAAAAAAGTGAAGAGGAATAACACTGGAGTGGAGAGAAAACGCAAACATCAAGATCAAAGCACAAACAATACAGGTACAGCGTTTGCCTCTTGAACCTTTGGCCAATGCATGGCCTTTGTTTCCTGGATCTTGCTCAGCAGGGGCTAGTGGGCTGAGGAATGACAAATGGGAATTTAATTTAGATAATTGTGAGGTGTTTTGGTAAGACAAACCAGGGCTGGACTTATACAGTTAATGGTAGCATCCTGGAGCATGTTGTTGGACAGGGACCTGGAGTGTAGATACACAGTTCCTTGAGATTGATGTCACAGGTAGACAGGGTGGTGGAGAAGGCATTTGGCATGCTTGCATTCATCAGTCAGAGGAATGAGTACAAGAGTTGAGGTATTACGTTACGGCTGTACAAGACATTGGCAAGGCCACATTTGGATACTACATACAATTTTGGTTGTCCTGAAATAGGAAGGATGTTGTTAAGCTGGAAAGGGTGTTTAAAAAAAAAATTACAGGAATGTTACTGAGACTGGAGGATTTGAGATAAAAGGGTGGTCATGGATGAATATTAAGCTGAGAATAACTTTGTTAGAATTTTTTTGAAAATTTAATCAATTGTGTGGATGAGGGAACTTCAGTTGATGTAGTTGATGTGGATTTTAGCAAAGCTTTTGACAAGGTCCCACATGGGAGACTGATTGAGAAGGTTGAAGCACATGGAAATGAGGGAAACTTGCTGAGATGGATCAGAAACTGGGTTAGTTGTAGGACACAAAGGGTAGCGGTGGAAGGCTGTTGGAGTGATTGGAGGCTGGTGTCCATCAGTGTACAAGGATTAGTACACCGGAAGCGGCAGGGACAGGCCACTGTAAATGCCGGAGGAAACACCACAGAAGCGCTTCACAGGAGGCTCCCAAGCACTGAGGATGTCACCTAGACAGGGGACGAAACGTTTGCAACAAAAACTTCCAGCTTGGCGAACAGAACCACAGCAACAAGGATTAGTTCTTGAACAGTTATTGTTTGTTAGATACGCAAAAGATAAAGATGAACATGTGTGGGGAATGTTAAGCAAATTTGAATACAATACCAAGATTGGTAAAGTGACAGTGAAGGAGATGGTTGTAGGTTGCAGGAAGATATATATGGATTGGTCCAATGGGCAGACCAGTGGCAGATGGTATTGAACCCTGATAAGTGCAAAGTGATCCATTTTAGAAGAAGAAACAAAGTGAGGGCATATTTAATGAATGGCAGAACACTGGATAGCTTAAAGGAACCGAGGGATCTTGGGGTAATTATTCACGGATCCCTGAAGTCGGCAGAACGTGGGGAAAGGATAGTTAAGAAGGCTTATGGGACACTTGCTTTCATCAGTGGTGGCACAAAGTGTAAGAGCAAGGAGGTAATGTTGGAGTTGTACAGTGAGTTGGTCAGGCAACAGCTGGAGTACTGTGTGCACTTCTAGTCACCTCACTACAGGAAGGACGTGATAACACTAGAGGGGGTACATAGGTTGTCTGGGATGGAGAAACTGAGCTATAAGGAGAGGCTTGGATTGTTTTCTTTTGAGCAAAGAAGGTTGAGGGGGTCATGGTTGAGGTCTATAAGATTAGGAGGGGTATGGATAGGGTGAATAGAGAGCAGCTGTTCCCCTTGGTTGAGGGGTCAATCACGAGAGGGCATAGTGTTAGGATAAGGTGCAGGAGATTCAGAGGAGATTTGGGAAAAACCTTTTTCACTGGGTGTGGTGGGAATCTGGAATGCACTGCCTGGGAAGGTAGTGGATGCCAAAAAGCTTATAGCTTTTAAACATATCTGGATGAGTACTTCAGATATCACAACAGTCAAGGATGTGGGACAAGTGCATGAAATTGGGATTAGCTCACCTTAAGTGGTAGTTATTGTCGGTGCAGACCCGATGGACTGAAGGGCCTTTTCTGCACTGTACGAATCTGAGAGCTTGAATAAAGTCACAGAAATGTACAGCATGGAAACAGACCCTTCAGTCCACCTCGTCCATACCAACCAGATATTCTAAATTAATTTAGTCCCATTTGGCAGCACTTGGCCCACATCCCTCGAAACCCTTCCTATTCATGTACCCGTCCAGATGCCTTTTAAATGTTGTAGTTGTACTGGCCTCCATCACTTCCTCTGGCAGCTAGTTCCTTGCACTCACCATCCTCTGTGTGGAAACATTGTCTCTCAGGTCCCTTTTATATCTTATCCCTTTCACCTTAAACCTATGCCGTCTAGGTCTGGACTCCCCCTCCATGGAGAAAAGACCTTGGCTGGGACTTTGTTCCCTGGAGCGTAAGGGGCTAAGGCGTTTATGAAATCATGAGGGGCATGAATAAGGTGAACTGACAAGATTTTTCTCTCCAGTGTAGGGAGTCTAAAACTAGAGGGGCATAGGTTTATAGGTGAGGGGGAAAGATTTAAAGGGGATCTGAAGGGCAACTTTTTCACCAAGAAGATGAAGCATACGTGAAATGTACTGCCAAATTAGATTAGATTCCCTAGTGTTTTGAAACAGGCCATTTGGCCCAACAAGTTCACACCGACCCTCCAAACAGTAACCCACCCAGACCCATTTCCCTCTAACTAACGCACCTAAAACTATGGGACAATTTAGCATGACCCATCCACCTGACCTGCACATTTTTGGATTGTGAGAGGAAACCGGAGCACCCGGAGGAAACCCACGCAGACACGGGGAGAACGTGCAAACTCCACTCAGACAGTTGCCTGAGGCTGGAATCAAACCCGGGTCCCTGGTGCTGTGAGGCAGCAGTGTTAACCACTGAACCACCATGCTGCTCCAAATTGGGGAGATGTTGAATGTGGAAGATTCAGTTTTGAGAAGAGGAAGGTATTTTCCTGGTGTATTGGTCAATATTCAAATATCAACCAACTTGTAATTTCATCCTGTCGCTGTGCATGGGATGTTAGCATAAAAAGTGCAATTATATTTTTCAATGTAAAATTCTGTGTAGTCTTAAAATTGACATTTGTTGTATGACACTTCAAATAGTTTTAGTATGATGAGGTGCTGGTGTCACTATTAATCAAACATTACTTTCTTGCCAAAAATATCTTACAGAGACATCCAACGAAACTAATAATGATCAGGCGAGACCGAACGGAGATCTGGAAAAACCAGAGCAGACCGAAGCGAAGGAGAAAAGTGATCAGGATGAGAACCATACGTCAACTGATTCCAAATCCAGCCTGATCATTCTTGGAGGGTTTCAGAAGAAAACGATTCAGAAGGTTAGTATTCTTCAAAAACAAAACTAGGATCACTAGAAGACCCCTCGAGAGGGGATTTTGACAGTGTTAGCCTGGAGTTCTTAGCTTTTTTTAAATGAATTTAGGGAATGTTGGTGTCACTGATACGGTTAACTTTTATTGCTTACCCTTAGTTATCCTCGAGAAGGTGATGGTGAGTTGCTTTCTTGAACTGCTGCAGTCTACATGCTGTAGGTAGACCCACAATACTGTTAAGGAGGGAGTTCCATGATGTTGGCACAGCGACAATGATGGAATGGTGATAATCATGTGATCAGGGTCGTGAAAGCTACTGTCATGAGGCTGGGATTGAAGCATGTTATTTGGTTTCTGTAAAGGGAGTTTTACTTCTATTTAACACATGCTATATCTGCCCAAACATTTGACAGGATAGTGTAGAGGCAGCATTACTCTGTATCTAATCCTGAGTTGTTTATTCCTATATGGTGTATGGGTGCCACTGGCAATGCTATCTATCTCTAATTGGCCTTGAATTGAACAGCTTGTCAGGTCATCTCAGAGGGCAGTGAATAGTAAAGTATGTTGCTACGGGTTTGGAGTTACCAGGTAAGAATGGCAGACTTTTTTCTGTAAAGGAAATCAGTGAACCTGTTGGCTTTTTATGGCAATTGACAATGTTTACATGTTTGCCTTTAGAAAAGCTTTTAATTCCAGATTTAATTGAATTCAAGTTTCACTGTTTGCTGCGGTGGGATTAAAATCCATGGGCCCTGAACATTAATCTGGCCCTCTTGATGACCCATTCAGCTCAGGCTATTCAATATTTAGAATATTCTAATAGCTGGACTTGGTAGGGCGAGGGAAGGTAGCATTCATCAGAATTCAGTCAATTCCCTCCCCATTCATCCCTATCCAGGAAGGTTCACCATGTTAGCTTATTCTGTCTTGAACTATTTGGCTGGGTAGTATAGAGGGAAATCAATGGCTCAAACCTCGTAGCTTAACAATATGACAGACCTATTATATTGACCCATCAGGTGCTTAATATTTATAGATGATACTAGAGACTGAACTTTCTTGAATTTGAGACAAATGGCTAAGACTGGGATATAGTAAATAATGACTCAGGTGGGAGTTGTTTTATCTTTTTGCAGGTGCATCGAGTCTTGCCCCAGTGGCTTGCTAAGCCCATGCTGGTCAACAAGGACATTAAACAGAATCTAAACGCGATCGAAAATGTTCCAGGAATCCATGAGAAACTGCTTCAGAAACTTCGAACCAATGGTATCCATTCCTTCTTCCCAGGTATGTGCTCACCACACTTTAAGAAAGCTATCAAGGACTTACTGAAGGTGGAGAGAAGATGACAGAATTGGAGAATTTCCATTATGTGGGTGAATAAGGAACCAGAGATTATCATGTCTGGATTAGTGAAGGTTAAAGGGACATTTGGTATTTATAATAATGAGGAGTGCATAAGGATAAACTATTTCCACTCACAGGAGAACCTGGATTCAAGATAACTTGCAAAAGAGCCAATGTGAGTTTATGATTTAGAATGCACTACTTGAAAAAGTGGAGGACCTATGCGGTATGAAGTTGCAAGTGGGAAACTATGGAGCACACTGCAATCTGGGTCGTACCTGACTGTTGATTCTCATTTTTTGCTGCTTGGGCATTGAGTATCATCAGGGAATGGTACAGGAAGAGAAATTTGGCAGGAAAGACAAGTAAATCTCAAAGAATAGTGGCAAAAATGGAAATCTGTTTCCTTGGTGCCTTGGTTACACCACCAGCATTATGCCAATGTGGAATTAGTGATGAACAGATATCTCACTTGCATAATTTTTTCTGAATAAATGTACTGCTTGTTACAATTTTTTGTTCACTCATTGGATGAGCATCCCCTTTTAACATCCCTTCTAAGAGTAGTTAAAAAGGGAGTTCAGTGTTCCTATAGGTCTGGAGTCACATGGCAAAAGTGAGGAGCGATTCCTGACGAAGGGCTTTTGCCCAAAACGTAGATTTTCCTGCTCCTCGGATGCTGCCTAACCCGGTGTGCTTTTCCAGCACCACTCTAATCTAGTCTGGAGTCACATGTCAGCCAGGCTTGGTATGGAAGACAGGTTGCCTTCCCTGATGGTCATTACTGAGCCAGTGGGTTGCCATTGCTTTTCTTTCAATTTCGGATCTGTTTGAATTCAAAATTCACCATGTGCAATGATGGATTCGAACTCTTGTCCCAAAACCAATCATCTGGGATCTGGATTACTAGCCCAGTGACACTGCAATGACATCACCACCTCCGGATTAAAATGGTGGCATTTGTTGCCCATCCCTAATCACCCTTTGACCTTTTGTTCTGGAGTTGCACATAGGTAACATTGGGCAAGGATTACTTTCAGATTACTGGCAGATTACTTTCCCTAAAGGATATTAATGAACTGCTTGGGTTTTTACATCAGTCGACGATGGTTTCACGGTCACTGCTGCTGAGATTAGCTTTCACTCCAGATCTGATTTTGATAAACTCAATGAATCAAAATTCCATCAGCTGCCATGACATCCAGGGTATTAATCTGTGCGTCTGGATTACTAGTGCAGTGACATTAACACTACACCACTGTCTTATGCCTTCGGTTGTGATTTTTAGTTTATGCTAAATTAGCTAATGTCATTTGAGTCAATACAGTTGCTTTTGGTGCCCTTAGTCTATCCATGGTGGGGGGAGGAATTGAAGCAATCTGACCTGGTTGTGATGCACTCCATAGTTGAGCCTAACTTATTGAATGACCAACCTATTGTTTGGTGATGCACCCATCATTTATGGTGCCAGTATTTTTCACAGCATCCCAGGATTATTTTGGTGCAGGAGGCCAATCAGCCCATTGTATATGTACTAGCTGTCTTAGTGGCAATCTCCTTTCTTTACCCTGTAACTTCGCACATTGCTTCTCTTTAAATAACTATCTAATGCCTTCCTGAATGTCTCAGTTTAAAATGTCTCCACCACACTGCTTGGCAGTGCATTGTAAACCCAGATTATTCACTGTCTTTCTCACCTCACATGTCCTTTTTTTTTTTTACAAATGCTTTAAAACTGGAGCATGGTTCTTGGTCCATTTATGAGCAGGAATGGTTTCTCCCTATCCACTCTGGCCAGACCCTTGTAAACTTCTATTAAGTCTCCTCTTAGCCTTTTCATCTCCAAGGAAAATAATCCCAACTTGGAACCATTCTGCTAAACCTCTTCTGCACTTTCTCCAATGCATTCACATCCTTTCTTATGTGTGACACCTAGAACTATACACAAACTCCAGCTGAGATCTAACCAATGTCCTGTTTAAATTCAGCGTAACCTTTTAGCTCTTGTTCTCCGTGCCCTTACTTATGAAGCCAGAATACTCGGAGTAGTAGGGGGTGTGGAATGCACTGCCTGCAACAGTAGTAGACTTGTCAACTTTAAGGGCATTTAAATGGTCATTAGATAAACATATGGATGAAAATGGAATAGTATAGGATAGATGGGCTTCAAATTGGTTCCACAGATTGGCACAACATTGAGGGCCAAAAGGCCTGTATTGCGCTGTAATGTTCATGTTTTAATACTATCTGCTTTATTACCTGTCTTGTCACCTCTAATGGCTTATGCACAGGTGTCTTTTGAATGTTATACTGTATTTAATGTTGTCTCTCTTTGTACCCAAAGTGTGTCACCTAATATTTCTCTGTATTGAACTTCATCTGCCACTGCACAATGTGTCAATGTGTTTTTGAAGTTCTACACTGTCACGGTTTACAATTCTTCTCAGCTTAGTACCCCTGTCATAGAGTCATAGAGATGTACAGCACGGAAGCAGACCCTTCGGTCCAAATAGCCAATGCCAACCACTTATCCCAACCCAATCTAGTCCCACCTGCCAACACCTCTTCTCTATCCTATATACTTGCAATTCTACTTTCAAGGAACTATGAACCTGCAATCCAAGGTCTCTTTGTCCAGCAACACTCCTGAGGACCTTACCATAAACTGTATAAGTCCTGCTAAGATTTGCTTTCCCAAAATGCAGCACCTCGCATTTATCTAAATTAAACTCCATTTGCCACTTCTCAGCCCATTGGTCCACCTGATCAAGATCCTATTGTAATCTGAGGTAGCTTTCTTTGCTCTTCACTGCTCCAATTTTGGTGAGCCTTGTGGCCTCCACTGCTGTGTATTCCACTAAAGTCCTCCTGTCCCTAGTTGTAGGCTGATTTATATATCTATGCTAATCTTTTCCCAATAACATATCAATTGAAATGTGTGTTCCATCTTTTAGTTCCTCAATAACACGGATTCATATTTTCTTTTTTTGATCTTCCTTTGAGTCTTAAGTTGCTCCTAATTGTAACGTTGACCACGGTTTCTCACATTTTAATAATCCTCTGAGATTTCTGCACTCCTCCAATTGTAACCCCTCCTGTATCCCTGATTTCAGTGTTCTGCTAATGCTAGCTGTCAGGTGATGAAAGCCTATGAGTTCTGGGACTGCCTCCTCTATGAGAGGAGAATCCCTCTCCTCTTTGAAACTTTGCATCATAATATTTTTCTTTATTTCTCTCTCTCACACATGCACACAGACAGACAAATACACACGGTGTCTTTTTCTCTCTGCCTCTCTCTCTTTCACACACACACATACACATACACTCTCTCGCTCACCCTGTCTCTCTCTCTCTCAAATACACACACACACACACACACACTTTATCTCTCTCTCTCTCTCTCTCTCTCTGTAATGGTTCTTAAGGGTTAGCTCTTGGACTGATGATCAAACATACTGTCATTGTTTGTTCTTGTGTCTTATTTTGGGATGTTTTATTATGTTAAAGTGCTGTATAAATGCAGATTATTGTTGACACCTGATTGGGTTAAATGAGATCTGTTTCGAGAGTTTTCAGGTGTCTACTGATGTCTCCTACATGTACTTTGATGTCTCCTACATGCACTTTAACCTGTGACCAGCCATAATGAGTATGGTTATGAATGTATGAGGCTTACTGACTGACATTGTGGAAGATCAGCATCAATACGTCACACTGACATCTCCCTGAGTGTCCTGTTGTTAACCTCTGTTTTATTTTGTTTCTCCCCAGTTCAAACAGAGGTAATCCCCATCCTCCTGGAGAGCACAAAGCATGGACTGTGGCTGGGCAGAGGGGGCTACAGGCCGAGAGACATTTGTGTATCCGCACCCACTGGTAGTGGCAAGACCCTGGCATTCGTTATCCCCATTGTTCAGGTGAATCTGAAATCTGACTTTTTCATGCTTTTAACGTTGAGAAATATATATTAATTACGTACTTTTAAAAGGACACGGCTATTTTCCCTCTGTTTGAATTTGGTTGATTGAAGCATACATTTGCAACAGTTTAAAGTGACCACTCTGAACCTCCATTACTCTAGGTTTCCTGTAAGATGATGCTTTGCAGTAAACTATTGTAGGTGAAGTGGCTGCATCAATGATGTAAGAATTCTGTTCTCATCCAGAAAGCCAGTTGGTGAAGGATGATACCAGAGACAATCTTGACTTTTTCTGTAAAGAAACATAAGACTAAAACATGTCTGTACCACACCATAAATTCCAAATAATGTTCCCCCTTCCTGCATGTGGACACTCTTTCAGGTTCAATATTAAATTCAACAATTTTAGATATAATCTTTGCCCTAATTTTGTTTCATCTTCTCTGCATATTTCAGTCTTGGTCTTGTTTATTTTCTCTTTCAAAATTTGAATGATACCTGTTTGCTACACACCTCCTCTGGAGAGATCTCTTATTTCTTCACTTTTGCTATTGTCACCGCCCAAGGCTCTACATGCCTGACCTTTCTGTCATTTAGTGTCTCCTGTGTTCTGCCCCTGTCACAGATCTTCCCCTTTGTTCTTTTATCACAACCATTTCAACTTCTTTAAAGCTGCAGCATTTGTAATTTTTCCTAGCTTGGATGAACAGTCTTCAAGCTCTGTACCTCTCTCAATACAAATGCTGCCTGTCCTGCTGAGCCTTTCAGAATTTTCTGTACTCTTATTTGCTCCTGCCACCAAGGATGGACAGCAGTAAAGTTTTTGTCCATTTATAAGTCAATTTGTCACCAATAGATCTCAAAAACTAATGGATAGATTTCTATGTAACTTGATACACTGAAAGGGTGTAGCCCAAGGAAGAATTGATTAGTTTTTGCCGACGGTGCAGATCCACACCCTGGAGGTTTTAAAACATCTGTTTACATTGGGAGGTTCCATGAACCAACATTTTTTAAAAAAATGTTGCGGGTTGTTTGATTTGTGATGTAATTAAATTTGTCAAAGCTCTCAAAATATGAGCAATGTTTTCAGAGCAGGTATTTGCATGTGGTTTGATCAGATGCTTCCTCAATAAGGTGGAAGCTCTTTTTTTCAGCTTTATAATGACATCTCTTCAACCAAGCTGTGAAAAACCTCAAGAGCTGTATAATTATAATCAAATTGAGTCAAGATGTGGAGATACCAGTTTTGGATTGAGGTGGATGAAGTCAGAAGTCACACGACACCAGGTTATAGTCCAACAGGTTTATTTAAAATCACAGGCTTTTAGAGTGCTGCTCCTTTGTCACCTGACTTCTGACATTGAGTTGATGGGGGAGATTGCATTCTACTGGGTGCTCTCTTCACTGGTACTTACGGAGTTTCTCTTGGCAGGCATTCCTTAGACCTCTCAGAAGATTAAGTTCACAGCATCCACAACAGCACAATGTATCCATGGCCTATGAAAGGGACTGCTTTAAATCCATTCGATGATGTATATTTTTCCTGGAGTTTAGCTAACTATGGTAGACTTTGTAATAAAGAGTACATCTGATCGCTGAGTCACAGGGTACATCGTCTTGATGTCACTGCCTGAGTCTGTCTTGCTGATAGGTTGTGTGCTCTCTATTTGAAGACATGGCTGAGTAGAAGACATTAAAATTGGTTCAGTTAGTAATGCCTTTGAGCCAAACGCTGTGCGATCAAACCCCATTGCAGAGAGCTGAGCACATAATCCAGGCTGCAGTGCTGAGGGAGTTAATCAAGACTCAGGTGGATCCAGAAGATCCTGTAGCACTACTACATTTCAAAAAAGAGCAAAAGAATTCTCCTGTGTCTTGGCTAATACTTAAATATTATTAAAAACAGGAAGCATGCTACTATTAGATTGCTGTCTGAGAGGACCAAAAGGACACGACTTGACTGTCATATTTCAACAGTGACTATACTTCAGATGTACCTCATTTGGTTTGGTATGACCTGAAATCTTGGGAGCTGCTAGATTAATGTAGGCTTTTTATTGTTGCTTATTTCTCCTGTGCATCCTGAGTAAATCCAGGTTTCATTTGCAGGCGCTGATGGGCCGTGTGGTATGCAGAGTTCGAGCCCTGGCTGTGCTCCCAACCAAGGAACTGGCTCAGCAGGTAAAGGGAAGGAGTTACTTCCGTCAGGTTCTGGCTGGTTTTTGACTCTTGTTGGTTTGTTGGGGATGGTGAGATGCATGATGGTGGAGTGACAGGTGGTATCCTGATAATCCATACAACTGACTGTGCAGCCTTCTGGTTTGTGTTCTCCAGCTCAGCCTCGTCACTGGAAAGAGCTGAGCAGAGATCAGTTGAGAAGGAGATGTAACTCTGTTCACTCTTGAATGCCACTGAACTTGGAGACCTCAAAGTCATCAGTGGCTCAGAAACTTGTCTCTGATCTAAATACATTTTTTTAAGAAAAGGTTTTTGAGATGTGTGCAGGACTTCAATTTAAATTCAAAAATGCTTTTCTTGAAAATATTTATATTTTCCATTCCAAGTGACCTTTGCTTAAATCTATGATGAGGTAGTGTTAAGAAACCCAAGTCCTGTCTACATACAGTACTGTTTGCAACTTCTGTCCGGTCTACTCTGTGAACATACCACTAGGAAGCGTACATGAGCAGCCGATGTTGAGCTATGTACTCTGTGAACCCAAACATCAGGAGACACTGATTGAGAGACACTGACACAAATGTGTACATTTTTGGAGAATCAATGTATTTTCTAAATCAGAGAATTGATTTTGGCTATTCAAAGTAAAACCTTGCCATGCCCGAAGTGGCAAGCATGTCTGTGCAGACAATATGGGTGGCTCTACTGGACAGCTGTGCTCTTTGTTCCCTATCTCATCCCATCCTCACTTGCAGTTCATACTGCTTAAGTGGTGAAAACTCCTTCAAGAGACAGATCATTTTCTAATGATTAAATGGATCAAAGGCTAATGAACCATTGTGGTACATTGACCAAAAGATTTGAATAATTCAGAGAACCCACAACACCTCACGTAAATGATTATTATTTTTCTCAGGTATGTAAGGTGTTCAAAAGGTATACTGAAGGCCTGGGTCTGAAAGTAGTGATTGTTGCTGGACAGAAACAATTTGCTGTGGAGCAGGCCTCTCTTGTTGAGCATACGTAAGTAATTCTAATTTTGTTTGTTTTTAGTTAACACATTTGAGTGCTTGAATGGACTTCACGATTGTGATATAACTGCAGCAGAGCAACCGATGCATGCCTTTGGAATTTCACTACGTCTGTTCAGTTCTGAAGTAGAAATTCTGTTCTCTCCTTGAACTCATTCTTTATCTCAAACAACTCAGGCTACCCAACTGAAGGACCATCAGTCCCAGTGAGATTATGGACTCTGAGACAATAATGTGGCTGTAGAATGAGCTTTTAAAGCTGCAAAATCTTTAGATGTTTGTTTTTGTTCTATACTGGGCTTCAGTTAGTTGTTGCTGTCAGGCCGGTTTGCTGCTACAACCACAAACTGTAAAAAGTGGGTATTTACCAGCTGTTTGGTACCTACTGACCACTCCCACTCCATGCAACTCTGGTATCTCACAAAGTCTAAGGCATTAACATGGAACCACCTTGGATAAAAGTTTGGGAAGCATTAGTCCAAAACTGAATCTCCCCACTGAATTTTCTAAGATCATTCAGCTCTTTCTTATCCCCCCCAGCAGAATGATTTTCTGTGAAGTATTTAAAAATGAGGCCATTCCCACTTCAACAGAGCTTAGTACTTTCCTCCCAGGGGTTCTCGATTCAAGTCAGAACTGCTGCAGAGTCCTGTGTGTGAGGAGCTAATCCAAGTCAGGCTGTTTTTAAACAGCATAGAGAAATTTAAATGGGGCATGAGACTTGTTGTTTGGACAGTGTCTTTTTCTCTTTCTCTCTCTGTCTCTCGCTCTGTCTGTCTCTCTCATTATCCCCCTCCCCTTCCTCCTACCCATCCGCCTTGGTTTTGTCTTCTTTGGGCATTGCTGAATGGGCCAACGTTATCTGCCCATCCCAAGTGGAAGAGGCAAGTGAACTAAGGAGAGATTCTAGTGGGACTTTGGAAGTAATGGTACAGTGCAGGAAGGCAAGCCATTTGCAGGAAATTATCACTCCACTGAAGAGCTAGAGCAGCAGGCTGGTAACATTACCTGATAGCAGTATAAACTGGATTCTTGGCATACCCTGTTTTTTGGCCAGTATTTAATTAGCTTTTAATTACATGTATAAGACCCTGTTTTTTGACGTAAGTGCATTGATGGCCTTGACTGTAGATGCAGTTTTGTAATTGATGAGCCAAGGTTCCTTAATGCCTGTGATCATTAGCCAGTTTTCCTGCTTTTGTTACCACAGGTTTACTGGCTATTGCAGCTTGGCAGACATCATTGTTGCAACTCCAGGACGTTTGGTTGATCACATTGCCAAAACAGATGGATTCGATCTGCGGCATCTCCGATTCTTGGTAAGGCTTGACCGACTTCAATCTAAAGAAAATGGATAACTACCGCTCTCTTAGCAGTTCAGCTGTACTCCAGGGCTTTACAATTAACGATGCCAATTGATTCACACATCCCAGTCACATTCCAGTAAGGTCCTCCAGGCAGCCACTGTGAGTGAGCCAAGGAAATATCTGTTGGCTGGATGTTGAACTGCGGTAGGCATCTCAGTTTTCCTGTTCCGAGGAATGATGTTAAATGTCTCCCTCCCCTTTGCTAAAGAAGATAGATGTTTCAGATTTACTAGCCTAAATATTAATAACCTGGAATGTGGTTGTGTTGCAGATAATCGATGAGGCAGATCGAATGATTGATAATATGCACCAGGATTGGCTGAACAAAGTAGAGAATGCAGTATACCAAGTGAAAGAATGTTCAGCTTCAGACAGTTTGTTCCAGAGGACAAAGCCAGGAGTTTGCACAGCTGCAAGGTAAGGGACTGAGTGTCCCTAGGGAATGAGATGGAGCCAATGTTAGGGCTGCAACTACAAAGAGCAAAACACCATATCAGTGGCTGCATTAGAACTTTGGTTTATGTCAGGCATGATCATGTTTTGCAGCAGGGAGTACTGTCACACTGGTTGATTTGTGGTTGAGTTTGGTGGTAGGAAAAAAAATCAGGAAACATTGCTTCCGAAATTATATTAGAAATCTGGAACACTTCTCCAAAAGACTCTGGACAATGGTATAATTGAATCTTTCAAAACTGAAATTGGGCGATTTTTTTTTTAGAACACAAGATGTTAAGAAATAGGAGTTGGAGTAGGCCATTTGAAGAAGGCATTTGCTAAGTTTGCCTTTATTGGTCAGTGCACTGAGTATAGGAGTTGCGGGGTCATGCTGCAGCTATACAGGACATTGGTTCATCCACTTTTGGAATACTGTGTTCAATTCTGGTCCACCTGCTATAGAGAGGATGTTATGAAACTTGAAAGGGTGCAGGAAAGATTTACAAGGATGTTGCCAGAGTTGGAGGGTTTGAGCTACAGGGAGAGGCTGAATAGGCTGGGGCTATTTTCCCTGGAGGATTGGAGGCTGAGGGGTGACCTTATAGAGGCTGATAAAATCATGGGGTCATGGATAGGATGCATAGCCAAGGTTTTTTTCCCCCAGGGTGGGGAAATCCAAAACTAGAGAGTACAGGTTTAGGGTGAGAGGGGAAAGCTATAAAAGGGACCTTTGGGGCAACATTTTCATGTAGAGGGTGGTGCGTGTATGGAATGAGTTAACTAAGGAGGCAGTAAAGGGTGAGACAATTACAATATTTAAGAGGCATCTGGATGGGTATATGAATAGGAAAGGTTTAGAGGGATATGGGCCAAATGTGGGCAAATGGGACTAGATTAATTTAGGATATGTGATTGGCAAGGACGTGTTGAGCCAAAGGGTCATTTCCATGCTGTAAGATGCAGTACATCCCTATGACTGTATTTGGACCTTCAAACTTTTTCTGCCATTCGAAAGTATTGTGGATGATCTTCTGCCTAGGCTGCACCTTCCCACACCACTCCCATATCCCTTAATTTCCTAAATACCTAAAATCTATCGACATCTGTTTAAATATACTCAGTGGCTGATTGTCCATGGCTGTTTGAAGTACAGAATGCTAAAGATTCACAACAATCCTCATCTCAGTCCTGCTTGTCTCATCCTTATTCTGAGACCAAGAACTTCTGTTCTAGATTCTGCAGCGAAGGGAAATATTTTCTCAGCGTCTATCCTGTCAGTCCATCAAAGCATTTTCTGTCTTTCAGTTAGAGCTCCTGTCTGGTTTATTCGATCTCTCTCCACAGGACAAGCCCCTCATTCCAGGGAGAAGTTGAATATTTGTTGCACTCCCTGAGGAATAAGTTTGTCCTTAAGCAGACCAAAACTGCACAAGTACTCCAGATGTGGCCTCACCATTCCCTGTATACTTGTAGTGAGATTTTCTTACTGTAATACTCTTTAATTGCTCTTTGTAACAAAGCCGTTCTAGTTGCTTGCTGTACCCACATGATACCTTCCTGTAATTCATCTGCAAGAACATTCAAGTCCCTCTGGCAATCATTTCCCAGTCTTTCACCATTCAAAAATGTTTCCACTTATATTTTCCTGCCAAAGTGGGTAATTTCTCAATAGGCACGAACATAGGAAATGAAATACGGTAACCAGTCCATATCTCTCTGTAGCCTTTTTGCATCCTCCTCAGCACTTATTTTCCAATCTAACTTTCAATTGCCAGTAAATCTGAATGTATGTAATCTCTGCTCCCTCATATGTCATTAACATAGATTGTAAAACCCTGCTGGTTACAACCTGCCAACCTGAAAATGCCCCACTTATTACTACTGTTTGCTATCCATTAACCAATCCTCAATTATCTGGAACCTCATGACTCCAAATTTAATGTGATAATCACTTCATTGACACCTAATTGAATGCTTTTTGTAAATCCAAATGTGCTACTTTCACTGTTTATCCCCTCATTGATCTTACTAATTATTCCTCAAATGTCAAACACTAATTCCTTAGGGAAGAATAAAGGGGCTATTTCCTGCTGGCAGACTGTTTGTAGTGCAGCACCACAAAGATCAGTGCATGGGCCCGAGCTCTTCACAATATATATCAACAATTTGGAAGTGAGGATTCCAAATAATATTTATAAGTTTCCAGACAATTTGGTGGCGTGTGAAATAAAAACTGCAATTGCTAGAGTAACTCAACAGGTCTAGCAGCATCTATGGCAGGAGAGCAGATAACGTTTTGGGTTCAGTGACCCTACTTCAGAACTAGGTGAGGTGTGAGTTGAAATTATGATGTAAAGATGCTTTGAGGGATTTCAAGACGTTAATGAATAGGCAACAATTTGGCTCTTGGTGTACAATGTGGAGAAATATGGGTCTGTCCACTTGCATCAGAAAAATAAAAAGGGGTTTTTAAAAAATATTTAGAAGCTGTGAAATGTTGAACTTTAAAAGGACTTGGGAGTCATAGATTCATAAAGCACGGAAACAGACCCTTCAGTTCAACCAGTCCATGCTGATATAATCCCAAACTAAACTAATCCCATTTGCCTGCACTTGGCCCATGTCCCTCCATTTCTTATTCGTATACTTATCCAAATACCTTTTAAATGTTGGAACTGTACCCACATCCACCACTTCCCCTGGAAGTTCATTCCACAAACTAACCACACTGTGTTTAAAAAAAAAATTGCACCTCATGTATTTTAAAATCTTTCTCCTCTCACCTTAAAAGTATGTCCCCTGGTCTTGAAATCCCCACCCTAAGGGAAAGACACCTGACAGTCACCTTATCTATAACCCGCATTATTTTATAAACCTCCTATAAGGTCACTCTCAACCTCTCTCACTCTAGTGAAAGAGGTCCCAGCCTATACAGCCTTTCCTTATTATTCAAACCCTCCATTGCCGGCAACATCCTGGTAAATATTTTCTGAATCCTCTTCAGCTTAATAATATCCTTACTACGACAGGGAAAACAGAACTGGAGACAGTACTCCAGAAGAGGCCTCACCAATGTCCCATACAATCTCAACATAATGTCCCAACTCTTATACTCAAAAGGTCTGAGCAATGAAGGCGTGTGTGCTAAACACCTTCTTAACCATCCTAGCTATATATGATGCATCTTCAATACATATGTAATTATGTACATTAACCCCTTGGTGTCTGT
Source organism: Chiloscyllium plagiosum (assembly GCF_004010195.1). Classification (NCBI taxonomy): domain Eukaryota; kingdom Metazoa; phylum Chordata; class Chondrichthyes; order Orectolobiformes; family Hemiscylliidae; genus Chiloscyllium; species Chiloscyllium plagiosum. The sequence goes on from NC_057734.1 coordinate 48,239,704, forward strand.
TCTACAACACTGTCCAAGGCCCTACTTTTAATTGCAGTCCTTGGCCAAGAGTCACTAAAAGTTAGCATGCAGATAAAGCAAGCAATTAAAAGGTAAACTGCTATATTGGTCTTGATTAAAAGAGGATTTGAGTATAGGAGTAAGGGTGATTTGTGCTGTAATTATATATACGGGCGCACGGTGGCACAGTGGTTAGCACTGCTGCCTCACAGCGCCAGAGACCCGGGTTCAATTCCCGCCTCAGGCGACTGACTGTGTGGAGTTTGCACGTTCTCCCCGTGTCTGTGTGGGTTTCCTCCGGATGCTCCGGTTTCCTCCCACAGTCCAAAGATGTGCAGGTCAGGTGAATTGGCCATGCTAAATTGCCCATAGTGCTAGGTAAGGGGTAAATGTAGGGGTATGGGTGGGTTGCGCTTCGGCGGGATGGTGTGGACTTGTTGGGCCGAAGGGCCTGTTTCCACACTGTAAGTAATCTAAACTAATCTAATCTAATCTCATAATCTTGGTGAGTTCACATTTGGACTTCAGATATACCTGTCATAGAGGCTGTTTATTCCTGTGTGTGGCCTCTGGGCTTCCTTGTTGTTTTGTTTGTTTTGTTTTGAGAATCGAGTTTTTGGAAATACATGAAGTGTTACTGTAAGTTGTCAATTTATTCTTTTAGGTTGACTACAACATAAACAGAAGACGTTTTGGTCTATTAGAGCTCTATCTTCCACAGACTCTTAATGTCTGTTATCATGGGCACTGTTCTATTTACTTATATTGAGGAAAGAGTATACTCGAAAGTTTCTTCATCCTTGTCACTGGGAAATCTCTACCTAGCCACACCTAGTAACAATGTTTATCTTGTTACTTTTGAATGAGTTGATTGGTATAGCATGTACTGCTATTGTTGCAAGTCCTTCTGATAGTCATAGCTCTGGGTAGGGCCGGGATTTTTAATAATCCTTCAATCCCTGCTGGAGGAAGATGAAGTTTTGGTTTAACATTTGATTCAAAAGAATCCCTCAGTACTTGGGTAGTGTCAGCGTGTATTAGCGCTAAGTAGAAACTTGAACCCTTTGAGAGGTGGGAGTGCCATCACTGAGTTACGACCGATGCTGTAACGTTTTCATTCTTCAAATTATTTGTTTTATTTAGTTTTTCAAATTATTCGTTTTTTTATTAGTAGATGGTTTGTAAAATTTTGAAGACTATTTCAGTATGGGTAATCTGGAATAGTCCTTCAAAATGACTTCTATAGATCCCTTGGTTAAAAAAAGAATTTTTGGATGGCTGTCAGATATACCAACTCAGAAAGCAAATCAACGGTTTGATCATTTGAATAGGTAATATTACTGCTTAATTCCCAGATAAACACTCTTTATATTCATGGTGACTCACGGTTCCTATGACTGTCACTGTGACAGCAAATTTCAATTTATGTGTATTACATTTTTGGGGACAGTTCATAAATAAAAAATTGACTTTGTAAACAAACTGGGCAAGTGTTAGTATCTGTTAATAGATTAGTTGCTGTGGTGTTCTCAGCTCACTTCACTTTTACAGGAGGATATTTTTCCTTTGTTGCCTGGTGGTTTATAGCTATACTAGCCGGGCCAGCATTTGTTGCAAATCTCTAATAAGCCAAGTGGCTTACTAAGCCATTCAGGGGTTTAGAGTCAACCACATCATATGTTGGCCCAACTGGAGAAGGTTAGTAGATTTGCTCCCCGAAAGGCTTAAGTAAACCATATTATTTTTTACAGTAATCAAGGTTACATTCCAGATTTATTAATTGGATTTAAATTTCAATAGCAGCCGTAGTGCAATTTGAACTCATAATCCCAGATCATTAACCTGGGCATTTAGATTAGTGACACAACCATGACATCACTGTCTGTGCATTTTCTGACTTGAATACCTATTGTCTAATTGTTGTCTCTTAATTCCATCACATATTAGCAATGTATGTATATTCTTAATAACTGCAGACTACCTTCCACAGCCATTCCCAACTGCAGATGCCCCTGCAGAAGCTGCTGTTTTCTGCCACCCTCACCCAGGACTCTGAGAAACTGCAGCAGTTGGCACTGCACCAACCTCAACTCTTCACCTCCAATTACACACCATTGGAGAGTGAGACCCATGTGACCCAGAGTGAACTCCAAGGACCTGGGGACAGCATTGGAAAGAAGTACACCTTGCCCGAGGGCCTGACGGTGAGTATTGATTCAACCTAATTCCCATGTCTTTTGATGTTGAAAGAAAGAATGCCTATCTGTATTGCTTATTTCATGCCCCAAGGCTGTTTACCACCAATGAAGTGCTTGTGAGTGTAATCACTCCTATAATGTAGAAAAAAGCAACTGCTGAATTTGCACAGGTTACCTCCTGTAGACAGCAATAAGATAATCAGTTTGTTTTACTGTGTTGGTTATGGGATAAAGATTGGGTGGGCCATGGGGAAAATACCCCTGCTCCTCTTCAAAACTGTGTTGTGGAATCTCTTGCATCCTCCTGAGAGTGGGGTTGGAGGGTACCTCGTTAAACATCTAATCCAAAAATGACACCTTCCATAAGTGCAGCACTCTCTCAGACTTCACTGGGTGTAGCATTGGACGAGGAGAAAGTAAGGTCTGCAGATGCTGGAGATCAAAGTTGAAACTTTATTGCTGGAACAGCACAGCAGGTCAGACAGCATCCAGGGAACAGGAGATTCGACGTTTCGGGCACAGGCCCTTCTTCAGGAATGGTAGCATTGGACATAGACCTGAAACTACAACTTTCTGAGTCCGAGACCAGAGATCTACCACTGAACCACACCTGACACAGACTGGCTCAGGGATTTCACTAAGCTTGAGTCATTTCTGGCAGAAGAGTTGAACAAAGAGTGAGTTAAACAGAGGCTGACTGAGAGTGAAGCTGAGGTTCTTATGCTACAGCTCGCTGTACACAATACCAAGGTGAATAACATGCTGTAGCACCCACTGTCTAGGGGAATAAGACCAACTGCTCACAGGGTACCACTTAACCCAATTCTGTGATTTGGGGGTCCATTCAGACCTGATTGGAACTGTTTAATTTCAGGTTTTTTCTTATACATTGGGAGAGGGTTAGCACACACATGATTCCTTGACTTCAGGAAAAAGTAAATTGTTATCTTTCCCCGAACATCTCTCTGAATCAAACCCAAATTGATGACTCACTGCAGTGATTCCAACCACTCTACCAGCACAAGCCTCGTATTTAGTTAGAGATGTCTCTCAATGTCCTTTGCTGTATAGCAAAACAACTAACTGCATTTCTATAACACTTGTAGTGCAGAAAGATGTTCCAAATTGCACCATGAATGTGTACTTGAATATGAAAATGATGCCAGAGTGATAAAGAGAGATACTAGAATGGGCGACCAAAGGTTCTGTCAAGTTGGTATTGTTTGTGTGTCTTAACAGTGGAGAGGGAGTTGGAGAAGTTTAGGGAGAAAATTTCAGAGTAGGGGATAGGGGAGCTCAATAACTGAGAGACCAGGAGTTCGGGGGGGTCTGGGGAAGGGTGAGGGCAGATTGCCTAACCCTAGCCTCCAACAATCTTTAGTATGTATGAGACTATCTGAGGGGTGCTCAAACCTCCAGTTATTTCTCTCCATATTCACAGGCAGTTTCTTGGGTTTGAGAGTGACTTGCTTCCCTTCTGTTCTGAGATGGCTGGTGAGTCCTGTGCACCATTTGCAAATTCTGCCAGATGCAAGGCAGGAGGTTCTTGAAGGTTTGGATAGAAGGTCATGGAGATCCTATGACCTCTGCCACAAACAAAAATGCTGTCATGGTTGGTTGTTCTTCTAAATTTATCTCCAATTCTTTCCTGTCAGGATCCCATAATCATTGCCCTTTGTAGCTATAAAAGGTAGGCCAGTTGGGACTAAGATGACGAATTTCCTTCTTGAGGTAATGAATCTTTGGAATTTTCTTCTTAAGAGAATTGTGGAAGCTCAGTCACTGGGTATGTTCAAGACTGCGGTCAGTAGATTGAGATGGAGGATTAGCCAGGATCTGGTTGAAGAATGGAGCAGGCTCGAGGTGTGAATAGCCACCTCCTCTTGTTTCATTTCTTCTTATGAATGGGAGAGGAAATATGGCCCAGTGATAAGGTTCAGCAACATTTTGGAAAGTGCTCAGGTCGGGTTTCTGTGAATGATAATCCCCAGCCGGTGAGTTATCTGGTAATAATTTGAGACTTTCCATCATGGGCCTTTTCTTGGCTTGCTTAACTAATGTGGGGAATCTTTGCTCTAAAGCCAATGTTGTTCCCTCTGCTACACTCAGTGATAGACTCAGTGATGAGCTGACATTCCCATACAGCAGATATTTCAAACCTGTTTCTATTTGCAGTTTTCAAGATGTATAATTTTAAACTTTACCAAAAAAGGTCTTTCTCTGTCTCTTACAGGAATTCATTGTCCCATGCAATCTTAGAAAGAAGCCTCTGATAATCCTCTACTTTGCCCTGAGAATGAAATTCAGTCGTATCTTGTGTTTCACCAACTCCAGAGATGCATCACACAGGTAACCGCTGTATTATTGGTCAAGCTAATCGTATCTTTGGTCTGTGTGACACTGAGTTGTCTATGTTTGCATACAAAGGTTAGTGTGATACTGAGCTGTCTGTGTTTACAATCTGTGATCAGTGTCTCTATTTAGACACATTGGTCAGTGTCTCTCAGGTGTTTTGTTGTGTGTTGCAGGTTGTATCTTTTACTTTGTGCCTTTGGTGGCATAGAAGTGGCAGAATTTTCTTCCAGGCTTTCCCCTAATGAAAGACGAAAGACACTGAAAGAGTTTGAGAAAGGAAAACTCCAAATGTAAGTGTGTACTTGTGATCACATGGTTTCACGGCTTTGATTTGTCACTGTTTAGTTGGCATGTATGTATCTGTGTACTGATTGCTGTTATGGTAAGGGGTTAAAGGTATTTGAGACATCAAATTGCCTATATGTAATGCCTTTAAGCTAGAAAAATATTCTAAGGAGTTCAGAGAGATGTACGGCAACAAACTAACAAAGGAGCGGGGTCAGGAATTTTGGGTTCAAGCTTTAACTTTTGAGCATCTTAAAACTGAAGAGTGAGGTAGAGGAGTTTGGGGCAGGAATTCCATGGCATGTGTCCTACATTACAGAAAGAGTGGCTGCCAATGGCGAGGTGATAGTTATATAACTCTCCAGACTCAGGAGTGATGGAAACTAAATTTCAGTTATTTGGGATTACAGATAAAGGGAGGGGTCAGGCTGTGAAGGGATTTAAATGCAAGGTTAAAACTGTTCCATTTTAGTCATTAAGATCCTGGAAGGCAATATAAATCAGTGAGTCTGTAGCGGTGGTGAATATGACTTGAAGGGAGTCAGGATGTGGGAAGTAGAATGATGGGTAAGCTGAAGTTTTTCAGAATAGGAGACTATCCTGACAGACTATCCATAAGAGTCTTGGAATTATCTACTCTGGTACCCACAATGGTATTGATGGGATGGTAGCAGAGATGGGCAAGGTTACCATAATACATACCATAAGACATGAAAAGTGACCAATCATTGAATCCCTACAATGCATATAGAGGGCATTTAGCCCATCAAGTCTGCACTGACCCTCTGAAGAGCATCCCATCCAGACACAGCAACAAGATCTGAACGATATTTGGGTGTGGGCTGACAAGTGATAAATAACATTCGCGCCAGATAATCTAACCCCTGTCCTTTGATAACCAATGGAGTTATATCACTGAACTCCCCCACTAAAAACATCCTCGAGTTTACTATTGACCAGCAACTCAGCTAGACTTGTCACGTACTGGCTACAAGAGCAGGTTAGAGGCTAGGAATATTTTGGCCAGTAACTCACTCTTGACTCCCCAATGTCTGTCCACCATCTACAATGTCGTGGAGGTGTTAGTGTTGGATTGGGGTGAACAAAGTCAGAAGTCACACGACACCAGGTTATAGTCCTAGCGGGCTTTGAGAAGATTTGTAGCTCAGTTTGAGGTTTTGGATGTAGGTTTCATTACCTTGCTAGGTAACATATTCAGTGGACCTCATGCGAAGCAATGCTGAAAATTCTTGCTTTCTATTTATATGTTTGGGTTTCTTTGGGTTGGTGATGTTATTTCCTGAGGTGAAGTAACTTCCTGTTCCTTTTCTCAATAGGTGGTAGATGGGGTCTAACTCGATGTGTTTATTGATAGAGTTCCGATTGGAATGCCATGCTTCTAGGAATTCTCGTGCGTGTCTTTGTTTGGCTTGTCCTAGGATGGATGTATTGTCCCAGTCGAAGTGGTGTCCTTCCTCATCCGTATGTGAGGATACTAGTGAGAGAGGGTCATGTCTTTTTGTGAGAAAGTGAGGGCTGCAGATGCTGGAGATCAGAGCTGAAAATGTGTTGCTGGAAAAGCGCAGCAGGTCAGGCAGCATCCAAGGAACAGGAGAATCGACGTTTCGGGAATAAGCCTTCCATCTCCTGTTCCTTGGATGCTGCCTGACCTGCTGCGCTTTTCCAGCAACACATTTTCAGCTCATGTCTTTTTGTGGCTAGTTGGTGTTCATGGTGGCTAGTTTTCTGCCTGTTTGTCCAGTGGAGTGTTTGTTACAGTCCTTGCCCTTGCAGAGTATTTTGTAAATGACGTTAGTTTTGCTCATTGTCTGTATAGGGTCTTTCAAGTTCATTAGCTGCTGTTTAGTGTATTGGTGGGTTTGTGGGCTACTATGATGCCAAGGGGTCTGAGTAGTACTACTCACAAATCCATTGTCTGGGGTTCACAGACAATGCACTAGGTGTTTCAAACATTTAGAAGAAGTTTGAGTTTGTCCAAAACTGGACATTGGGCTAAGTGTGAGAGATCAAAAGTTATAGAGAGATCGAGAGTTATGGTGAGAAAGATCCTTAGTATGTAGAAATTGATGCCGTTTCTGTGCATGGTATCACCATGTCAGAATGATGACTGGGTGGAGAGTGAGGAAAGATCCTTGGCAAACTCTCAAATTGAACATGTAAGGTGGGAAATGAAGTTAATATTGGAAATGCTTTACATATGATTTGAATTGGTCAAGGAAAACGAGACTTTGGAGGATGGTGTGAGTGATATTGTCAAAAGCTGCAGAAAGGATGAAGAGAAATAATGTACAGTGGTCAGTCATGGAGAATATTTTGTAACTTTAGTCAGGGATGTCAGAGATGTGGTTGTAATGGGAACCTGATTGGAGAGTTCCAAACAGGAGGGTATTGGAGAGATGGCCATGGAGCTGGGAAATCCACAGGCTTTGGAGAGAAATTGAAAATTAGGCCTGAAGTGTTTAGAAGATTCACACTAGGTTTCTCTCCTTCCCCCTAACGCTGGTGTGTAAATATCTGTGACTTTTGTTTTGCTTACTAGAGTTGTCTGACTATTAAAGAGACTAATCTTTGATAGTGTGCCTTGCCGATGTAATTATGGACTAGAATCCAACTTGTTATTATCATCTCATTTGCAATACCTTCTCCCTCAGACTGATCAGCACAGATGCAAGTGCTAGAGGAATTGATGTTAAAGGTGTCACGTGTGTGGTTAACTATGATGCCCCACAGTTCATCAGGACGTACATCCACAGGTAAGCAGTTGGTTCAGCTTATAACTGCATGGCCTTCCGTTCTTACCTTTTGAAAGGATGTTGATATTACACATTTCACTGATGTATCAAATGGCAGCATTTGGTATCCAGAAAGGAATCCAGGAAGCCATTAAACCTGTTTTGTACCTGATGAATTTTAATTCCTGTGTAAATGAAACCAGTCCAATCTGATGGATATGATGGATCATTTGTCAGTAGATTAGCCTAGTACTCTCAGAATCACATGGCAGCTGTTTGTATGATGTACCTTTCTATAATCTCCATCGATTTTTAATCAACAGACTGTAATAGGATATTGATCAATACCACAGCACTGGTATACACAGTACTCCAAAGAATCTGTTCTGAAAGTTTTTAGCAGCCCATCCTTATCTCAGGATGTCACAAAGAGTAATGGTGGGACATACTGAAATGTTGAAATTACACAGTCTATCCTTTCAGTTGATACCTGCAGAGAGCACCACGATTTGTAACTTGGTTAGGGACAGATCTATCACATTTCTTTATTCTTTTTTGGAATGTTAATGTTACTGACCAAAGCCTAATTGCCCGTTGAACTGGCTGTTTTGCTAAGCCGCTCCCGAGGCTGGCTAAAAATCAAAAACATTGCAGTGGATCAAAGGCCACAAGTAGACTAGGATGGCAGAATTCCTTCCCAGGCATGGTTTCAGTCACGGGAGTTTGAATCTGAAAAACAAAACTAGTTTCATTCATTGGATATAAATTCTACCAGCTGCTGTGGGCATGAGCCTTGTCCTCTGAATACTAGCCCAGTGACAATAACTATGATACCATTAAGTCCCCCTCAATTTGGAGTCATTCCAAGGGGATGAATTCATAGCACCTGGCAGCACTGAAACCCCATATCTGAAGTGTATCCCAGTTCTCGATTAATGCTCCAAAACTGGTGTAACGTGAGATTTGAACTCCTGGAAGACCCAAAGATCCAGAGACAGGAATTCATTATTCGATTGGCATCAGATGATGACAAACATAGTGTAAAATTTAAGGTTAAACAAGAAGTATTTACAGTGAATGAAACATGTGGGTTGAGTCCTTGTTCTGCACTTGCTTCTCTTCAGGCCACCTTCCCCCAAAGGCAACCTTATTTTCTCCAAAGAGGGTCAATCTGATTGCTCCAACTCACCATCACTCCCTGTTTTTGGAGGTGCCAGCACAACTGCTCGAGCTCCCTGCCTCAGTGCCTGTCCACACCGTTGCCAGCGGTTCTATAACACTAAGGAAAGACAGAAGTGTGCACCAGTATCAAAGTTTTGTTATTTGAAAGATGGCAGTATCTTGATCTATAGAAGCACTGGTTCAGTACAGTGAGAACTGGCTCAGGCGAAAGGACAGACCACTGTCTAGGTTCTCCAACGAATGCATAGTGTATGAATGCATCTCCGTATCAACCGGAAAATGGTTAGAGTGAGAGCGATTCCTGGCCAGCCATGTGATGGAAAGAAAAATGGACCCTCTATCACCCTATAGACTACAGCATGAATTTAAAAGTTCATGTTGCTACATCCACACCAATTCAGAGAAAACTGTAGTATTAAACCACTGTCTTTGGACGAATTAATTGTGAGGTAAAGGGATTATTGAATAAAGAACATTGAGCAAATTGACTTGGGAACTTCTTCGCCTGTTTCTTTCTGTTCAGAGGAGAAAGTGAGGTCTGCAGATGCTGGAGATCAGAGCTGAAAATGTGTTGCTGGAAAAGCGCAGCAGGTCAGGCAGCATCCAGGGAACAGGAGAATCGACGTTTCGGGCATGAGCCAGGGCTTATGCCCGAAACGTCGATTCTCCTGTTCCCTGGATGCTGCCTGACCTGCTGCGCTTTTCCAGCAACACATTTTCAGCTCTTTCGGTTCAGATGCTAGTACATGTTCTACCTGTGTTCTCTGTTCCTATTTGGTTGTAATTTTCTGTATTGATTTTCTGATTTTCAGAGTTGGTAGAACTGCTCGAGCTGGAAAAGCTGGGCTCGCATTCACACTCCTCCTAAAAATGCAGGTGAGTTACTGGGAACCATGCCCACTACAACCTTTCCGTTTGATGAAGCCTTTTTCTGATTTAAGATCATCGATCATAGAATCCATACAGTGTAGGAACAGGCGATTTGGCCCAACGTCCACACCAATCCTCCAAAGAGTAACCCACCCAGACCCGTTCCCCTATCCTATTACTCTACATTTACTTCTGACTACTGTACCTAATCTACACATCCCTGATGCTATGGGCAATTTACCATGGCCAATTCACCTAATCTGCACATCTTTGGATTGTGGGAGGAAACCGGAGCACCTGGAGGAAACCCACGCAGACACTGGAAGAATGTGCATACTCCACACACACAGTCGCCTGAGGGTGGAATTGAACCTAGATCCCTTGTGCTGTGAGGCAGCAGCACTAGCCACTGTGCCACCCCCGATTAATTTGAATCTTTTCTTGGCTTTTATAGTTATCAGTTACTGAATTCAGCATTTGACAAGGGAGTATGATTGTACACAGACTTTATTCAAGCATATCTTTAGAATAATTTGAGCAGGTTGTTTTGGTGTGAGGAGAAGGCTTGGAGGAGCAGTGTCCCAATTGAATGTTAACAGACAGAAGTCACCCACACCAGCTTCCAGTATATATACTCATTGGGGAAAGATTGCCAGACGGAGGCCAGACCAAGAAAAAAAAAATTCGGGTCAAAAGTAACATCATGAAGGAACTAGAAGCAGATCCTTCCACATGTTTGGTTTGCCAACTCATGTTACGTGATATTGATCATGTTAAATCTTCAGCCCTGTGTCTCAGATTCCCACTTTTTGATCACATGATTCCATTGCACTCCTCCTGGTCTCTCTGACTTTGCATGCTGTTCCCATGTAGCGAAGGTTCTGGGCTGTGACAGCTTCCTGAAGACTTGGAATCCAGAAACACTGCATCTCTATCTAAACTGTTCTAGCACAGTCAAACACCGAAACTTACCCAAAACCATATGTACAATTCCTAGTTATGTCTTGTCCGCAGATGGCAGGGCAAACCCAACATGGCCAATTATCATTCCTTCAATTATCAGAAAGTGATGGATGGAATCATTGACAAGACTATTAAACTATGCACAACAATCCTCGCCTATGCTCAGTTTGGCATCTGCTAGTGCTGCTGAACTCCTGACATCATTGCATGGACAAAGGAGCTAAACTCAACAGATGATGTGAGAGTGACTGCCTTTAACATCAAGGCAGCATTTGACCTAATCGAAGCAAAATATTGCTGATGCTGGAAATCTGAAATTTAAGCAGAAAATGCTGGATAAACTCAGGTCTGTCAGTACCTATGGAGAGAGAAACTGAGTTATGTTTCAAGTTTGATATGACTCCTTTTCAGAACTGAAAGATGTTGAAAAATGATGGTTTTATGGTGCTGACAAAGGAGAAGGAAGTGCAAGTGGAACAGTTGCTCAGAGCAAAGGAAGGGGGTGCTAATGGGAGTATAGGAATAATAGAGATGTGAATTGGATGTTAATGATTGGTGTGAAAAAGGAGAAAATGGGTCAGGTCTGCTCTGAGTACAACAGATAGGTTGGGTGGGATGAGGGTGGGGGTATCTTAAAATGGAGGAAAGAGTTCTTGGTTTGAAGGTGTTGAACTCAATGTTGAGTTCTCAAGGCTGTAAAATGCTTGAGCAGAAAATTAGGTATTGTTCCTCCAGCTAGGGTTGAGCTTTATTGAACAGTGTAGCAGGCCCAGGATAGAAAGGTTAGCATGGGAGCAAGATGTTTTATTCAAATGGCAAGCAACGGGAAGGTCAGAGTCATCCTTAAGGACAGAGTGGAGGTGTTCCATATGACAGTCACCCAGTCTGCATTAGGTCTCACCAATGTAAAGGGACTGCATAGTGACGAGCAAATTCAGTAGATTCGATTGAAAGAAGTACAAGTAAACCACTACTTTACCTGGAAGGAACATTTGTGTCCTTGGACAATGAGGAGGGAGGAAGTGAAAGGAAAAATGTTACACCTTTTGTAATTGCTTGAAGATGTCTGGAGGGGATTGAGGAAGTGTTAGGAGTGATGGAGTGGACCAGGATGTTAAGGAGGAAACCGTCCCTGGGGAATATGGGTGGGAGGGGAAGATGTGTTGTGGTAGTATCCTGTTGGAGATGGTGGAAATGGCAGAAGATAGTCCTTTGAATGCAGAGACTGGGAGAGTGAAAAGTGAGGACTTTTCTTCTGGGAGATGGAGTGGGAATGTGGGGAGAAGGAGCAAGGATAGAAGGATGGGTAATGGATTGAACAGCTGTGTCAAAGATGTTAAGGGAGGAATTCTCAGTTGAGGAAAATGCAGGACATGTCTGGGTTACCCTGGTGGAAAGTAGCAGCATTGGACTAGATTCAACAGAGATTAAGAAACTGGGAGAATGAAATGGATTCCTCACAGGAAGTTGGGTATGGAGAAGTTTGATCAAGGTAACTATGGGAATCAATATGTTTGTAATAAAGATTGGTAGACTGTATCCTCAGAAATTAATACAGAGAAGTCAAGGAAGGGAAGAGTCAGAGATGGACCAGATGAGGGTGAGAGAAAGATGGAATTTGGAAGTAAATCATGTTAATTTTTCCAATTCCAGTAACAACAGGAAACAGCACCAATGAAATTATCCATATGACATTGGACCGAAAGAGGTCATTCGGCCCATCAAGTCTGCTCCGCCATTCAATTAGATCGTGGCTGATCTGATCAGCCTCATTTTCTGCCTTGACTCCCTTCATAAGTTCATAAGATATTGAAGCAGAATTAGGCCATTCGGCCCATCAAATCTGCTCCGCCATTCGATCATGGCTGATAAGCTCCTCATTTTCCTGCCCTCTCTCCATAATCCTTCAACCCATTATCAATTAAAAATCTGTTTAACTCCCCCTTAAATTTACTCACTGCCCCAGCATCCATTGTACTTTGGGATAGTGAATTCCACAGATTCTCAATCTTTTGGGAGAAGTAGTTTCTCCTCAAGTCTGTTTTAAATTTGCTACACATTATCCTAAGACTATGACCTCTCAGCCTAGAATACCCCACAAGTGGAAGCATCTGCTCCACATCTATTTTATCCACATCTTGAATTCCTCGAGTATAGGCCTAAATTTTTCAATCTCTCTTCATGTGATAAGCCCCTCATCTTTGGGATCAATCTAGTGAACCTCCTCTGAACTGTCTCCATTGCCAAAATTGTGCACAATATTCCAGGTGCGGTCTTACTAATACCTTGTATAATTGCAACAATACTTCCCTTCATATTCTATTCCCTTAGCTATAAAAACCAACATTCCATTCAATTTCTTTATTATCTGCTGTACCTGCATGCTAGTTTTCTGTGACTCATAAATGAATACACCTGGATCCCTTTGCACTGGAGCACCCTGAAGTCTCTCCCCAGTAAGACAATAGATCATCTTCCCATTTTTTCGATCAAAATGCATTATCTCTCACTTATCCATGTCAAATTCCATCTGTCATATTTTGGCCTACGGTCCTAACCAATGTATATCCATTTGTAAGGTTCTTATTGCAATTTATTATGCTGTCTATTTTTTGTCATATGGCTATAGAGCTTTCTATCCCCGTATTCAAGTCATTAACATAGATTGTAAATAGCTGGGGACCAAAGACCGAACCCTGTGGCACCCGACTAGTTATGTCTTGCCATCCAGAAAAAACCCCATTTATCTCCACTCTCTGTCTTCTGTCCATCAGCCTTTCTAATAAATTACTCCTAATAACCAGGCTAATAAATTACCCCTAATCCTATATGATCCAACCTTGTGAGTTAACCTTTTGTGTCGCACCTTATCAAACCCCTTTCAGAAGTCCAGATAAATTACATCTACAGCATCCCCATTATCTACTTTGCTTGTTACTTCTCTCAAGAACTCTAGAAAATTTAGTCAACTGTGATTTACTTTTCATAAAGCCTTGCTGACTCTGATGGATAGCATTTGACTTTCCAAACGTCCTGATATTGCTTTCTTGATAATTGATTATAACACTTTCCCAACAACAGATGTTAAACCAACTGTTCTGTAATTTCCCACATTTTGCTTCCTTCCCTTTTTGAATAAGGGCTTTATGTTAGCCATTTCCCAATCCACTGGAGCCTTTCCTATGTTCAGAGAATTTTGGAATATTGTAACCAATGGATCTACTATCTCTGCTGCCACTTAATTTAATACTCTAGGAAGTATGCCATCAGGTGAGGGGACTTGTCTCTTCAATCTCAGTAGTGCTAAGTACCTTTTCCCAATCGATATTGATTGTTTCTATTGCCTCTGTCTTGCCCGTTCTAAAAGGAATGTTACTATTGTCCTCCACCGTGAAAACTGAGGCAAAATATTGATTTAGTACTTCTGCCATTTCAGTGTCCTCCACTATTAACTCTCCACTTTCATCTTCCAAGGGACCAACATTCACTTTAGCGACTGTCTTTCCTTTTCTTTACCTATAGAAGCTTTTGCTATCCTTTTGGTATTTTGTGTTAGTTTTCTTTTGTAATTTATCTTAGCTATTTTTATTTCTTTTCGTATCCCTTTGTTTATGTCTGGAAATTTTTCAATCTTCCACCCTGCCACTAGTCTGAGCAATGTGGTATATTTTAGTTTTTGACTTTATATGGTCCTTGATTTCCTTGTTTAGCCATGGGTGTTTTGCCCCCTTACCGTCTTTCTTTCCCATGAGGATATATTTTAGTTGTGAGGAATTGAGTAGCTCCTTAAACACCTGCCACTGCTCATTTAGTATCTTACCATTTAGTCTTCCTGCCCAATCTATACTTTCCCAAATATTCAAGAGAGTGAGGGGGCAAAGCTGAGTATGGTGGACATCACCAAGGAGAAGGTCCTAGAAAAACTGAATGGCCTGAAGATGGATAAATCACCTGGATCAGATGGACTACGCCCCAAAGCTCTAAGGGAGTTAGCTGAAGAGAGAGTGCAGGCATTAGTGGTGATCTTTTAGGAATCATTAAAACCAGGGAGGATCCTATAAGACTGGAAAATCACTAATGTGACACTCCTGTTTAAAAGGGAGTAAGGCAAAAGACGGAAAATTACAGACCGATTAGCCTAACTTCAGTTATGGTAAGATCCTGGAATCCATTGTGAAGGATGAGATTTCTGAATGCTTGGAAGTGTATGGTAAAGTAGGGCAAATGCAGCATGGCCACCCAGGTAAATAGTGCGGTGAAGAAGGCATATGGCGTACTGGCTTTTATTGGTAGAGGAATTGAGTTCCGGAGTCCTGAGGTCATGTTGCAGTTGTATAAGACTCTGGTGCGGCTGCATCTGGAGTATTGTGTGCAGTTTTGGTCGCCATACTATAGGAAGGATGTGGAGACACTGGAACGGGTGCAGAGGAGGTTTACCAGGATGTTGCCTGGTATGGTAGGAAGATCGTATGAGGAAAGGCTGAGGCACTTGGGGCTGTTTTCATTGGAGAAAAGAAGGTTTAGGGGTGACTTGATAGAGGTGTACAAGATGATTAGGGGTTTAGATAGGATTGACCATGAGAACCTTTTTCCACGTATGGAGTCAGCTATTACGAGGGGGCATAGCTTTAAATTAAGGGGTGGTAGGTATATGACAGATGTTAGGGGTAGATTCTTTACTCAGCGAGTCGTGAGTTCATGGAATGCCCTGCCAGTAGCAATGGTGGACTCTCCCTCTTTATGGGCATTTAAACGGGCATTGGATAGGCATATGGAGGATAGTGGGCTAGTGTAGGTTAGGTGGGCTTGGATCGGCGCAACATCGAGGGCCAAATACTGCGCTGTATTTTTCTATGTTCTATGGCTTCATCAAGGGGAAGGTTATGCCTGACAAATCTGCGAGAATTCTTAGAGGAAGTAACAAGCAGGTTAGACCAAGGAGAGCTAATGGATGTTATCCACCTGGACTTCAAGAAGGCCTTTGACAAGCTGCTGCACAGAAGGCTGAGTGAGATAAGGGCCCATGGTGTTAGAGGCAAGGTACTAGATGAAGGGATTTTGCCTGAAACGTCAATTTTACTGCTCCTTGGATGCTGCCTGAACTGCTGTGCTCTTCCACCACCACTAATCCAGAATCTGGTTTCCAGCATCTGCAGTCATTGTTTTTACCTAGAAGCTTGGCTGTCTGGCAGAATGCAGAGAGTGGGGATTAAAGCGTCCTTCTCAGGATGGCAGTCAGTGACAAGTGGTGTTCCGCAAGGCTCAGTCTTTGGACCACAACTTTCCACTTTATACATTAACAATCCACATGAAGGAACTGAGGGCATTCTGGATAAGTTTACAGATAATACAAAGACATCTAGAGGGACAGGTAGCATTGAGGAGATAGGGAGGCTGCAAAATGATTTGGACAGGTTGGGAGAGTGGGCAAAGAAGTGGCAGATGGAGTACAATGTGGGAAAGTGTGAGGTCATGCACTTTGGTAGGAAAAATACAGGCATGGACTATTTTCTAAATGGGGATAAAATTCAGAAATCTGAAGTGTAAAGAGATTTGGGAGTTCTAGTCCACAATTCTGTCAATATCATAGGGGGTGAAATTTACTAATCCTCTTCAGGAGAGGGGTTGGGATCCTGACTTGTAGCTCTAATGTACAGTAGGTTGAGAGTAGTGAAGTCATAAGTAAGGTTTCAAGGTCACAAGAGTGTAACGGCAGGCAGGAAGGTGGTTCGAAGTGTGTCTACTTCAATGCCAGGAGCATCTGGAATAAGGTGGGTGAACTTGCAGCATGGGTTGGTACCTGGGACTTTGATGTTGTGGCCATTTCGGAGACATGGATAGAGCAGGGACAGGACTGGTAGTTGCATGTTGCAGTAAGAACTTGGAAGGTGGTAAAAGAGGAGGAGGTGTGGCATTGTTAGTCAAGGACAGTATTACTGTAGCAGAAAAGAAGTTTGATGAGGATTTGTCTACAGAGGTAATATGGACTGAGGTTAGAAACAGGAAAGGAGAGGTCACCCTGTTGGGAGGTTTCTGTAGGCTTCCGAAAAGTTCCAGAGATGTAGAGGAAAGGATTGCAAAGATGATTCTGGATAGCAGTAACTGGGTAGTTGTTATGGGGCTTTAACTTTCCAAATATTGACTGGAAACGCTATAGTTTGAGTACTTCAGAAGGGTCAGTTTTTGTCTATTGTGTGCAGGAGGCTTTCCTGACACAGTATGTAGATAGGCCAACAAGAGTCGAGGCCACATTGGTACTGGGTAATGAACCAGGCCAGGTGTTAGATTTGGAGGTAGGTGAGTATTTTGGGTGATAGTGACCACAATTTGGTTACATTTACTTTCACGATGGAAAGGGATAGACAGTTCCTGCAGGGTAAGAGTTATACTGGGGGGAAGGCAATTATGGTACAATTAGGCAAGATTTAGGATGCATAGGATGGGGAAGGGAACTGCAGGGGATAGACACAATTGAATTGTGGAGCTTGTTCAAGGAACAGCTACTGCATGTCCTTGATAAGTATATACCTGTTCGGCAGGGATGAAGTAGTTGCGCGAGGGAACCATGGTTTACTAAAGATGTTGAATCTCCTGTCAAGAGGAAGAAGAAGGCTTTTGTAAAGATGAGACATGATGGCTCAATTAGGGCACTTGAGAGTTACAAGTTAGCCAAGAAGGACCTAAAGAGAGAGCTAAGAAGAGCCAGGAGGAGACATGAGAAATCTTTGGCTGGTAGGATCAAGGAAAACCCTAACGTTTTCTATAGGTAAGCTATATAGAGTAAGGTTGGGGCGAGTCAAGGACAGTAGTAGGAAGTTGTGCATGGAGTCCAAGAAGATAGGAGAGGCGCTAAATGATTATTTTTTTTGTCAGAATTCACGTAGGAAAAATAAAATGTCCAGGAGAATATTGAGATTCAGGCTACTAGATGGGGTTGAGGTTCATGAGGAGGTGGTGTTAGCAATTCTGGAAAGTGTGAAAATAGACAAGTCCCCTGGGGCAGATGGGATTTATCCTAGGATTCTCCGGGAAGCTAGGGAGGAGATTGCAGAGCCTTTGGCTTTAATCTTGGTCGTCATTGTCTACAGGAATAATGCCAGAGACTGGACAATAGCAAGTGTTGTTCCCTTGTTCAAGAAGGGGAGTAGAGACAACCCTGGTAATTATAGACTAGTGAGCCTTGCTTTGCTTTTGAGTAAAGTGTTGGAGAGGATTATAAGAGATAGGATTTATAATCATCTAGAAAGGAATAATTTGATTAGCGATAATCAACACAGTTTTGTGAAGAGTAGGTCATGCCTCACAAACCTTATTGAATTCTTTGAGAAGGTGACCAAAACAGGTGGATGAGTGTAAAGCGATTCATGTGGTGTATATGGATTTTAGTAAAGCGTTTGATAAGGTTTCCCATGGTAGGCCATTGCACAAAATACGGAGGCATGGGATTGAAGGTGATTTAGCGGTTTGGATCAGAAACTGCTTAGATATAAGAAGACAGAGGGTGGTGGCTGATGAGAAATGTTCATCCTGAGTTCAGTCACTAGTGGTGTACCGCATGGATCTGTTTTGGGGCCACTGCTGTTTTTCATTCCTATAAATAACCTGACGAGGGCGTAGAAGGATGGGTTAGTACATTTGCGGATGACATTAAGGTCGCAGTTGTGGACGGTGCCGAAGGATATTGCAGGTTACAGAGGGAAGTAGATAAGCTGCAGAGCTGGGCTGAGAGATGGCAAATGGAGTTTAATGTGGAAAAGTGTGAGGTAATTCACTTTGGAAGGAGTAGTAGGAGTATAGAGTACTGGACTAATGGTAAGATTCTTGCCGGTGTGGATGAGTAGAGATCTCGGTGTCCTGAGAATTGCCACTCTGGTTGATAGGATTTTTAATAAGGCGTATGGTGTGTTAGCTACTATTAGTAGAGCGGTTGAGTTTCGGAGCCATGAGGTCATGTTGCAGCTGTACAAAACTCTGGTACGGCCACATTTGGAGTATTGCAGACAATTCTGGTTGTTGCATTACAGGAAGGATGTAGCATTGGAAAGGGTGTAGAGAAGATTTACCAGGATGTTGCCTGGAATGGAGGGAAGGCCTTATGAGGAAAGGCTAAGGACTTGAGGCTGTTTTCATTAGAGAGATGATGATTGAGAAGTGACTTAATAGAGACATACAAGATGATCAGAGGATTAGATAAGGTGGACAATGAGAGCCATTTTCCTCAGATGGTGATAGCTAGCACGAGGAGACATAGCTTTAAATTGAGAGGTGGTAGATATAGGACAGATCACACAGAGGGTGGTACGTGTATGGAATGAGCTGGTGGAGGCTGGTATAATTGCAACATTTAAGAGGCATTTGGATGGGTATATGAATAGGAAGGGTTTGGAGGGATATGGGCCAGGTGCTGGCAGGTGGGACTAGATTGGATTGGGATATCTGGTCGGCATGGACAGGTTGGACCGAAGGGTCTGTTTCCATGCTGTACATCTCTATGACTCTATGTCAGACGTAGTTTCTTTACTCAGAGGGTAGTAGGGGCGTGCAATTCTCTGTCTTCAATAGTAGTAGACTAGCCAACTTTAAGGGCATTTAAATGGTCATTGGATAAACATATGGATGAAAATGTAATAGTGTAGGTTAGATGGGCTTCAGATTAGTTCCACAGGTTGGCACAACATCAGGGGCCAAAGGGCCTGTACCGCGCTGTAATGTTCTATGTTCAAGACTTGCAGGTTGAGTCAATAGTCAGGAAGGTAAATGCAATGATGGCATTATTTTGAGAGGACTTGAATGTAAAAGCAGGGATGTACTTCTGAGGCTCTATAAGGCTCTTGTCATCCACATTTGGAGTATTATGTGCAGTTTTGGGCCCCAAATCTCAGGAAAGATGTACTCACCCCGGGGCATGTTCAGAGGAGGTTCATGAGAATAGTCCCAGGAATGAAATGCTTAACATATGAGGAACATTTGAGGACTCTGGGTTTATACTCAGAGTTTAGAAGGATGAGGGGGAGTCTAATTGAAACATGCAGAATACTGAATGGCCTGGACAGAGTAGATGCTTCCATTGGTAGGAGAGACTAGGACAGGAGGCATTTGGAGAGTTGGATGACAGGAGGCAGAGAGTTGGGATAAAAGGTTCTTTTTCAGAATGGCAGCCGGTGACAAGCGGTGTCCCGCAGGGTTCAGTGTTGGGGCCGCAGCTGTTCAGATTATATATTAATGATCTGGATGAAGGGACTGGGGGCATTCTAGCGAAGTTTGCCGACGATACAAAGTTAGGTGGACAGGCAGGTAGTACTGAAGAAGTGGGGAGG